>NC_091826.1:41079307-41379307 GCF_038994185.2 Dermacentor albipictus
TAAGCCACTGTTCACGGACAAATTGAGGGCCGAGTAGGAATCGCAGTACAAACTAAAGAAAAGGGCCTAATGCCAGTTTTCTCTTGCTACTGTGCTTCGCATATTAGGATGTCTAAAACCAATTGCAAAATCTTGTCTCAGGCCCCAAATGTATTGCGTCTCACAGCAATGGTTGCACGCTAGGCACCGCCACCCGAACCGAAAGAACCAACATAACGGACTGCCTGCGGTCGTCTGCGAGCCACTGTGCTTCTCAAGAGCTACAACACGTTTTAATTGACTCGCTATCGCAACAAGATTAAGAGAGCGGCAACAGCGCGTCCGACCTTGGTGAGTGGCTGTCATGACCGGGCGGAAAGACAGCCGCCTGTGCTTTTAACGCCGGAGGCGGAAGTACAGTTGACGGAGCAGGAGCAACCAATGAGCAACCGGGTGCGCTGTGTGATTTAGCCTCCCACGTGACCGACTTGCTCGGTTTTGCCTTGTAGTTTTTTGTTTCCAATCCTGGCAGCCGACACGGGAGAGGCTCAAACAAAGTAAAAATAAATTGGTTCGATAAGCACATACAGGGCTATCAGCCGCGCCAGTTGTCAAGGGCTTAAGCTGAAAAGAAAGAAAAAAATAAATAAATAAACGAAGAAAGGTGTGGAATACGGTAACAGATACGATTGTTCTTTACCTGCAGTGGATAATAACCGATACCATCTATGTGCCGCTGATACCAATGAACGTGAGGTCGATTTCGTTTTTTTTAATGGTTTCTTGAACTTGGTACTTCACAAGAACGGCAGGCGCATTATCTTACCCCGGCCATAAGAGGCACTTCGGATTGAGATCTCGATCGGCCTTAATTGCAATGGCAAAAGTCCCTGATGACACCGGTATTATTCAGTGGTGGACTTTCTCATGGTACTCCTACTCATAATGCGAGACCGGATGCCCCTGTGAGCGTCAGCTCTGACCAAACGTGTTCAATGGGCATCGCGTCAGTTCGAACAAGGAATTCGTACAAGGAAACGTGTTAACAACTGAAATTTATTTCCGCCAGCGGGTTGCTCCGAGAGAAAGTTCCTTTCTGAAAACGGTTAGAGGAGCCGGAATTATGGCTTCACAAATCGACGATGCTCAATCACTCCTCCAAGGCTTTTTCAACAGCGCTTTGTCATGATCGCTTTGTAAAGGTGAAACTACGGGTGCAAATGTCGGCCTGAATAAGAGAGTTTTAAACTCTAACCTGTTGATTTATACATTTTAATAAATAACATTTCAAAAACACTTTATTGTACCTTCGCATGTTTGTATATACCTTTATGTCCAGTGTTTTATACGCACTCACCATTTCCTGTCATTACATAAAAGAAGGGGCAGGATGTTATCGTCTATAGGCGCATCTGTCCGTGGAAGGGCACGCGTAAAATTTGGTATTACCTTTGTTCTTAAACATAAGATATTGTGGAGGAATTTGGTGTCTAATATGCATAACGGCGGTCTACATCACAGTTTTCGTCATGAATCATGCAATTATTTATTGAAGTTATCTTCACCACGCCCGTGGGGTAAAATAAATTGCAGTTTCTTCTATGAATAGCTAAACAAGGTTTTGTAAATAAAAGAAAAGTAACAACTGCCCGAAGCGAACAAATGGTTGTCGATTGCTTCTCCATTTTACAGCGAAGGTGTTTATAGGTATGCTTCCACGCATTTTTCGTCTCCGTCAACAAATCAGTTTGAGCAAAAACTACCATCATCAGCAATGACTCGTGTCAAAGCTCGTGCGTTCGTCATTGCCGCCCTCATCGTCGTCGTCTTCTACCACAGCTACCTCCGATGGTGCTCATCATGCCAGCGTTCCCATACTGCCCCTCTCTCTGCGAAGGCGCTGACGGCACTGGCCCACTGCCAGTCGGTGCGGGGGTTTTCGACCCCGGATTCTATGCCTCAGTGTACATTGAAATGAAAATGGGAATGTATATAACAAATGTATAATACGAATGACCGCGGATGAGTAAAAAAATGTATGTTCGTACTTTCCGTCATTATGAGCACCGATCGAGAAAATAAATGCCTTCGTACCTTACTTCAAAATTTTGTGTCACCTCTTTCTCGTGTGCTACACAGCTTCGCTGCTCATCCACCTTCACAGAGTGGAATCTCTCATGATCTTTTGTCAACGTTAAAGAAAATACCATGATTTGTGTAGTACTACTATTTTTGTTGGTATGTATTGTTCTTGAAGTTGTTATGCAAATACCGGGATGACATTCTTCATTTTCGATGAATCCTGGTTTGGTTCTCTCGCATTCTTACCCCTCCCCTATCCAGCTTTGAGCTCCTCCTGGTTTCCTTATTGCGGACGAATTGAGAAACAAGACGTTTTTATTCTTCCTCTACTTAGCTACCTATTCATGCAAATATTATTGCGCTGGTGTTGTCATTCCTATTAGGGCTTTTACTGCCATTGCATACAATTTGTTTTATTATTGTGTAACCCACGCCTGAGTATTTCCATTTCCTGCAGCAACCAACTCCGAAGTTTGCAGCAGAGAAAAGCATTCTCTTCGATTCGGGATTCGGTTCCCCGAGGGTGCCGTTACCGAGCGTGCCAATTCATTTTGCAACAATTCAGCGTTGCCAGCCTGCTTTGCGGTTCATCACCATCATCATCATCATCAACTTGGCTACGAACACTGCAGGGCAATGAGCTCTCCCATAGTTCTCCAACTAACCCGGCCATGTGCTAATTGTGGCCATGTTGTCCCTGAAAACTTCTTGATCTCCTCCATCCACCTAACTTTCTGCCACCCCCTGCTACGCTTCGTTTCTCTTAGAAACCAGTTGGTAACCCTTAATGACCATCGGTTATTTCCCCCCCTCATTACATGCCCTGCAAATGCCCATTTATTTTTCTTGATTTCAACTAAGATCTCATTAACTCCAGGTTGTTCCCTCACCCAACCTGTTCTCTTCTTATCCAATAATGTTACACGTACCTATAATTCTTCTTTCCATAGCTCGCTGTGTCGTCCTCCATCTAAGCAGAACCACATTCGTAAGCCTCCAGGTTTCTGCTCCGTAAGTGAGTACTGGTAATACACAGCTGTTATACACTTTTCTCTTGAGGCATAATGGAAACCTGCTGTTCATGATCTGAGAATGTCTACCAAATTCACCCCAGCCCATTCTTATTCTTCTGATTATTTCAGTCTCATGATCCGGAACCGCAGTCACTACCTGTCCTAAGTAGATGTATTCCCTTACCACTTCCAGTGCCTCGCTCCCTATCGTAAACTGCTGCTCTCTTCCGATACTGTTAAACATTACTTTAGTTTTCTGCAGATTAATTTTTAGACCCACCCTTCGGCTTTGCCTCTCCAGGTCAGTGACCATGCATTGCAGTTCGTCTCCTGAGTTACTACGCCAGGCAATACCATCAGTGATTCACAAGTTACTAAGGTATTCTCCATTAACTCTTATCTCCAATTCTTCCCAATCCAGGTCCCTAATACCCTAAACTCTTTTCCGAGACTGTTAAACATTAGTTTAGTTTTCTACAGATTAATTTTGGGACACCCTTCTGCGTTGCCTGCCCAGGTCAGTGATCATGCGCTGTAATTGGTCCCCTCTGTTACTAAGCAAGGCAACGACTTCAGCGAATCGCGAGGTACTAAGGTATTCTCCATTACCTCTTATCTCCAATTCTTACCAATCCGGGTCTCTGAATATTTCTTGTAAACATGCTGCGAATAGCATTGGAGAGGTCGTATCTCCCTGACTAATGCTCTTCTTTATTGGGATTTTGTTGTTTTCTTTATAGAGGACTACGGTGGCTGTGGAGCCACTGTGGTTATCTTTTAGTATTTTTACATACGGCTCGTCTATACCCTCATTCCGTAATGCCTTCATGATTGCTGACATTTAGACTGGATCAAACGCTTTCTCATAATCAACGAAAGCTATGTATAAGGGTTGGTTTATATCCCGCACGTTTCTCTATCACCTGATCGATAGTGTGAATATGGTCTATAGTTGAGTAGCCTTTACGGTATTGTGCCTGGTCCTTTGATCGACAGAAGTCTAAGGTGTTCCTAATTCTATTTGCGCTTACTTTAGTAAATGTTAAGATTAGGTTGGCGTTCTTCCAAGATTCCGGTACGCTCTAGGTCATGAGGCATTGTGTATACAGGGTGGCCAGATTTCTAGAAGAATCTGCCCACCATCCTTCAACAAATCTGCTATTACCTGATCCCGCACAGCTGCCGTCCCCCTTTGCATAGCTCCCAAGGCTTTCTTTACTTCTTGCGTTGTTACTTGTGGGATGTCAATTTCCTCTAGACTATTCTCTCTTCCATTCCATTCGTCGTGTGTGCCACTGGTGCAGTATAAATCTCCACAGAACTTCTTAGACACTTGAACTATCTCATCGATATTAGTAATTAGCTGCACCCGTTAGACAATCTACAGCGGACCAATTTGATAGATAAATTTAGAAATATATGAGTTTGTGATAAAGTTGATGACCGCTTTGAATAATTCCGACTTCCATAGTGATGGCATATCTTACCATGCTGTATAAAACAGTGCTATTTGTTCGCTTTAGATGCAATATGAGGCTCAGTGTACGAATTGTCGGAAGATTTTTCGTCGATAAATTGGGGAGCAGTAAATATGACAGTATCGTTTTTTGTTTACATTTAGCACTTTTGAATCATATTCATAAACATATTGACGACGTGAATAAAAATTGCGCTTTGTATAGTCCACGGATCGTGACTTTTCAGTGCATCCAACCTAGTCAACTTCGGTGCTGTTGCGGTCAAGAAAAGTTATTTTTTTAAATTTTAATATATTTGACAGGATTTTTAATCTGAAGCTTCCTCTCAACTGTTTTTGTTTGTGTAATATTATGAGATACAGCGTTCGATACACACCTTGTAAGCCTTCCCGATTACTTCCCGATATTCTGTCCTGGTTCGTATGGTTCGCCCGGGTCAAGCACTCGTCCATCGCGACTCCCAGACCATGTACCGAGGAACTTTTTATTTGGCATTGTATTACATTTCTAGTTATTTTTTCTGACTTTTAGGAGTTTTAGGAAACCACAACGAAATGTTTTTCGCTCTGGTTTTAGTTTCGTTCCACGGAAAGAAGTACCGTTCCGGTTCTGCTCCAAAACGACAAAAAAAAATGACTCGTAGTGGTTCGTAGGCAAAAATTTTCTAAACAAGGCCACAAAAAAAAAACAGTATTCATTGTTATGAATACGTGAGTTATGAATTCTGACATCATACTCAGTGGCTAGAGTCAAGTCATCGAGCACGATCTCTGAAGCAGCACGTCATCCATTGTATTCGCCGAAATATCAGACCGCTGTTCCAAGAAAACGCACTTAAATGAAAACAAACGAACAATAAAACTCCAGTAACAAAGTGTCGTACCTCTAGAAAACAAAATGATAACCTATTTAGCGCGTGAGCCCTGGCTTTTGCCACGCTGCTTATCTGCTAGTGCTTATCTGCACACTTAGATTAGTGGAGCGCTCGACCGGGTATCGCTAGCACTATCCTTTCCTGAGATAGGTGTTCATGCGGACCCTCCCAGATAACGCCCTAATGCTGACATTGCCCGACGTCGATTGTTTCGAATTGCCGACTTTCTCCTTTAACACAAAACTAATGGAAAATATTCGGACTTCATTCCGAAACAAAATATTAATCGCTTTTGGTGCCACCCGAAAATATAATTTTGTTTTTTTTTTTCGTCGTCGTTCCGTTCTGACACACTGGTTTTAAACATTCGAAATTTTACCCGCATGCCATTGCATCGCAGGCGCAGGAGCTGTCTTTCTCGTTTTCTCTAACGCTGGCTTCGCAATTTTTTGTCCGTATGTTTTTTGTTGAATTAAATATTTCTGATTTAATTGTGGCAAATAAAGGAAAAAAATTGGAGGATGCTTAAGCTTCGCCTTGAAGACTGGAACGTGATAGCGTTTTCGCACCCCGTTGGCACCGCCCGCTCATTCGCTCGGCATGCTCTTAGGTCACACAAAGACGAAACGTGCGCCTGAGCAAGAGGAACGAACCAAAGAACTCGGTGTCTCGGAGGGAGAAACGACCTACGCGAGCCAAACGTCGTGATCGGCGCGCACAGCCGGGCCACGACGCGCCATGAAGGCGTACGCGATCATGGGGCTGACGCCTCGATTGGGATCGTCCTCTAGAAGCGGGCGAGTGGCGCGCCAATTGTCGGGGCAGCGCCGTACATGGCGAGGAGGAGGCGTCTTGTGTTTGGCACAAGATGACTCTGCGTGCGCAACAAGAGCAGAAGATGTGTAACGGAAACATACTTCGCTACGCGTTTAACTGCGACTCCTGTAATTTACATGCTCATAATTACCGATATACACCGCAGTATAACTTTCTACGGCACATTTCTAAAGCAACACCGCATTTAAAGGCGCTTCTGTACCGCTTGGAAGCATCGAACTCATGGCTGAGTGGTAGCGCCTTCGTCACGCACTCCGGAGACCCTGGTTTGATTCCCACCCAGCCCACCTTGCAAGTTGTTCTTATTTATGAATTGCCTTCCTGGATTTTTCGCTCACGGCTAACGCCACCGACGCCGACGACACCGGCTTTTCTGCGACACGAGCTCCTTAACGCTATCACGTTGAAACCAGACAAAGGTTGTCATGCAGGAGTTTTCTATGAAAAGTGCCGACCGACGCAAGAAATGAAAATGGCAAATGTGGGATTCATCTTCATAAAGGAAGCACGCGTTGTTGGCTTTTTCGGCAGCGGGATTCAAGACATTCCCCCTTTTATAAAATGAGCGTCGTACCGTGTGAGTAACTTCTAAAGCATATGACACGATATTCATGGTGGCTACTGGATGCGAGCCCGGGAACGCGATTTTGATCCCACTCGCACATACGCGCACTGACACACATTCACACGACGAAGTGAGATAATGGTATACGTATTGACTTTATTTTCAAGGAAGTCCTGCGTAGCGCGGCAATCATGACAAACATGTGTAATACACCACAACTCATTTCTGGCGTGCAACGGGGTCGCGCTGGTTGGTGGCGGGCAACGCTGATTGGTGGTCAATGCCGGAGCTTATTACTGGCATATACATAAGCTTATACTTACGCGCTACAATGCGTTAAAATATGTTAAATAGGTTGATTCGGAGTAGCTATTTAAGTCGCAACACAAGTTGCATAAACGAGTCATAGGTGACACATTGCTACAGAAACACTTCACCGTGCAGGCGCTGCTAACGGTGCACTAAAAGCTTGCCGTACGAGTATGTCTCATTGCGCTCGCAGGGAAATGCCGCCGCCATGACGAAAATTGAACCCGTAAAATTTTTCTCTGCGTAAAAAATCTCTTGTCACTTAGCGAATATTATAGGTACTATGTGAGACCGTCGGAACAAGACTTTCAACGTGTTATGTCGAAATCACAGAGTACCGTGCTGAGCGATCGAAACGCGTTATCGGAACGTGTGGCAGCCGGCACCTTTTTTTTTTTTTTGAGACACGGCGGAGCCCTGGCAGACACAAAGCTGATTAATTGTGGTACACGGTGAAGTCGAATTGCTTTTATGACGTGTTGCGGCTGCCCTTGTGTCACCCCACCGCACCCCAGCTATCTCTTTGGCGCCCTCCTACAGAGCAACAAGCACGCCTCTTCATGTGGTTCGAGTGGAGGGTTTCACTCGCTGGGCACTGTAGAGCACTGTGCTGCACCAAATATTTCAATGCGGCAAGGGCACTAGTTTCACACGTGAGCCGAATACTAAGAAAATAATGACAATAAATATAAGAAAAACGTCGCTGAGCCACTGCTGTTGGTCCACATAAGAAGGAATGAAGAGCTATTCGTTTTCACACCAAACTCCCCGTCTTCCCCCAGGAAAAAAGAAAGAAAAGAAGAAAGCTACAGAAAAGAAATAAAATAAAAGAAAGCGGTGGTGTCAAAGGCATAATTTTTCACACATCATAATTTTATTAAAAATCAACGAACCATCTTTAGCCTCAGACTTCTCGAACACTTTGTTACACACAGTAAGGCAGCGTCGGAACAAGGGCACGGGTAATTCGACGACGGCGACGATCCACGCACGAAACACGGAGACATGCACAACATGGACTCGTTAACGTGCACACAAAGGCGACGAAAATTGTGCAAACGCCCGCGGCTCGACGCCATATGACCAGAGACGACAGACGCTACTTGAACTTCGCCGGCTCATAGGGATCAAAACCTCTGGTTCGCTGGCCTCCCCACAGCGCTCCGGCCGACCTGCCGACGATGGAGACGCACGACGTTGTCAGTTCCACCGTCTTGTAGGTCAGTTCCGACGAGTTGCCGACGTGGTAGGCCACCCGAAACGTGCTCCTCACCTCTTGACAGCGGTAGTCGCCCACGTCGCTGCAGCGACTGTCCGGGCAGTTGCACTTGGTGACGGGCAACTCCGAAGGGATCCGGGTGGGGTCCACGTGCGCGGTCATCGTGAACGGGCAGGTTGCGCGTTCGCCGAAGTCGGGCGATGTTGGGTTAGGCGTGCAGGTACCCAAAGCGGATGACACACCGTGCAAGGCTGCCAAGACTAGGAATACGCAGGCGATGCTGGCGAGTTGCGTACGCGGCATCTTTGAAGCTCACGCTATACCGGCCAGCTGAAGACAAGCCACTGTTCTCGGACAAATTGAAGACCGAGTAGGAATCGTAGTACAAACTGAAGGAAAGGGCCTAATGACAGCTTTCCCTTGCTGATCTGCTTGGTGTATCCTAAATGTCACCAAAATATGGCTAAACTGTCTCTGAAGCCTCAAATGCACTGCGTCTCACGCCAACGGTCGCACGCTAGGCACCGCCACCCGAACCGAAAGAACCAATATAAAAGACTGCCTGCGGTTGTCGGCGAGCCGCTGTGCTTCTTAAGAGCTACAACACGTTTTACTTGACATGAAAAAAAAAATGGTTCGACAAGCACATACAGGGTTATCAGCCGCGCCAGCTGTCGAGGGCTTAAGCAGGAAAGAAATAAAAAAAATGAAAGAAAGAAACAAACAAACAAAGGTGTGGAATGCGGCAACACATACAATTGTTCTTTACCTGAAGAGTATAATAAGCGATACCATATACGTGCCGCTGATACCAATGAAAGTGAGGTCAATTTCGTTTTTTTTTATCGGTTTGTTGAACTTGGTACTTCACAAGAACTGCAGGCGCCCTATCTTACCCCGGCCATAAGAGGCACTTCGGATTGAGATCTCGATCGGCCTTAATTGCAATGGGAAAAGTCCCTGATGACACCAGTATCATTCAGAGGCGGGCTTTCTGATGGTACTCCTACTCATAATGCGAGACCGGATTCCCGTGTGAGCGTCAGCTCTGAACAAACGTGTTCAAAGGGCATGGCGTCAGTTGGAACAAGGGAATCGTAGAAGGAAGCGCTGCAAAAATTGAAAATTAGTTCCGTGAACCGGTTGCTCCGACCAAGAGAGTTCCTTTCTGAAAACGGTTAGAGTGCCAGTTTTACGGTTTCCCAATTCGACGATGGGCAATCGCTCCTCCAGTGCTTTGTCAACACACCACTTTGTCATCGCCTTGTTAAGGTAAAGCTTCGTCAGGAAATGTCGACCTGAATAAGGCAGTTTCAAACTTGAACCTGTTGCTGTATACATTTTAATATTTAACTCTTGAAATCATTTTATTGTACCATCGCATATATATATGTGTTTATGTCCAGCCTGTGTACGCGCCGATTGTCTCCAGTCATGACATAAAAGAAGGGGCAGGATGTTATCAGCTATAGGCACATCTCTCCTTCCAAAGGCGTGCGTAAGATGTGATATTATCCTTGTTCCTAAGCATAAGGGATTGGGAACTAATTTGCTGTCTACTCTTCATAACTGCGGTGGACATCAGAGTTTTCACCATCAATCATGCAATTATTTCTTAAAATATATTTACTTCGCCCGTGGAGTGAAATAAATTGCAGGTTATTCAATGAATAGCTAAACAAGGTTTTGTAATTAAAATAAAATTGGCCAAAAAATGGTTGTCGATTTCTTCTTCATTTCACAGCGAAGCTGTTTATGGCTACGGTTCCCTGAATTTTTCGTCTGCGTCAACAAATATATCAATGGTTAATCAACACTCATTTTTGTATGGGCCCTTCAAAAGGTCAAAAGGTAGCCCATCCATTACAACTAAACGCCAGAGCAAATCGATAGTAAACCTTCACAGCGTCCATGCGGCAGCTAGTAGACCACATAGCAGCACGAAAAATAGTTGAAAATCCCACTTTATGGAGAGTTCCAACAGAGATGCGAGCTTGCTAGTGAATCTGCCACATATCAACGGGTGTCTCTTGCACGACGCCAAGGTGCTTTTGACGTAGGACACTTTAGCACCTGGAATTGGCTGCATGCGTAACCTGTGAGAAGGGAATGTGGACTGAAAATTAGTTTACGCGGAATAAGAGTCTGCCACACACTGCACATAACTGCGCACGAAATAGAAGTACACACTACACTGGCAAGTAAATATTTGCGAATCTTTACGAGTGCCGTCGAGAAAAGCAAGAAATGGGTTGCTACGGTGTATGTTAGCTAAAACATGCACAACGATGTTTCACAGCGGGGAAAAAAAATTACCGACGATTACGTTACTTCCTAATGCGAAATTTGAGCGCAGCAAATAAGCTGTCTCACCTTTTCGATAGATTGAGGCAAAGAAATCGAGCAACACATGTATGCGCTATCACAGAATTTTTTTTTTATTTTTCACACGTATTCCTTTAACAAAGACTCCACTAACAGTTCTTGACAGTCATGAAGGAAGCTTTGTGGTCGGAGAAATAGACTGATATATGTTCGACTTGGTACACCAATGCTTGATTCTCAAAGACGAGATCTATACAAGTGCCTCGCGAGGTTGTCACAGCCGTGGGACGCGTTACGAGCGAGAGGAACGGGATGTTCTCCCGCATAAGTGTTAGGAAATTGCTGTTTGTCTTTATGTCAACATTAAAGTCCCCCACTACTAACATCGGTGTGGATCGATGGACGGTTAATGCGAGTAGCAGGAAGTGCACGACGTCTTTCGTGAGTGCGGTAGCGGACTCACGAAAGCGGTATCAGTCGGTCGCTGCTAGCGCTGGGGGGATGAAAGGGGGGCGGAGCTGGTTACGAGGCCGACGATAACGCCGACGACGACGCGAAACCCAGGAACGGACGCCAAAGAGCCATTTGTGTAGCCAGCCCTGCTCCACAGTCTCTCCTCCTCCCTTCCATCATCCTCCCTCGCCCGGAGAGCCGACAGCGCGCATGCGCGGCGGCGGAGCAGATTCGTCGGCGAGCTGGTTACGAGGCCGACGACAACGCCGACGACGACGCCGACGACGACGCGAAACCCAGGAACGGACTCCAAAGAGCCATTTGTGTAGCCAGCCCTCCTCCACAGTCTCTCCTCCTCCCTTCTTTCATCCTCCCTCGCCCGGAGAGCCGACAGCGCGCATGCGCGGCGGCGGAGCAGCAGATTCGTCGGCGAGCTGGTTACGAGGCCGACGCCGACGACGACAACGCCAACGCCGACGACGACGACGACGCGAAACCCAGGAACGGACGCCAAAGAGCTGCGCTCTAAAATATTCCCGGCTCTCTCGCAGAACCAAAGACCACGCGACAGTGCGTAGCCGATACCAAGCAGATATCGAATCTTTGAGCAGAAGTCCAGAAGAAGGAATTACCTAAAGACACGCCGAGAGCGATGCGAGAGTGAGCGTGCCTGTACGAGTGAGAACATGAACCGCTCCTTTGAAGCTAGCCGTTCCGGCGTGGCTCCGATCATCCCGCGCGATTTGTGTGCAGAACGTCGCGTACACGCCCTTGCGCATTTTGCGCGGTATAGCGTCCGCGCAGTGAGCTAGCTTCATTCTTCACCGCGCAAACGGTGCTCGAGGGCGAAGCTTAGCTCGAGGCGACAACGCGCCGATTGGCGCTCATTTCGCTCCAGCAAGCAACGCACATTCGTATCGGTCCAACTGAAAGAGGCCACAGAGAACGGTGGCATGTTTCGGATGTCGCCTATTAAAATTGTACAGTAGGCCTTCAACGGCAACCCGCCGCGCTAGATAAAGATGCTTACCGCGGTAGTTTTGGCGATAAGGCGACCCCATCGGCGGCTGTGTTCTTTGGCGACGTTGTGACCACACCTCTGTTCATTTGCTAGTGTATCCGTGCGCAGTCACCACGCGGAAGCTGTGACTAATCGATTGGCCATTCTCCGCAAATCCCAAAGAGGCGAAATATATCTTGCGGCGCGCCGCATCATTAGTCGCAACCTAAATCGAGGCGCGCTTAACCGCTACGGCATAAAAGGTGATCACACTAACCCTATGGTATACGATGAGCCACTACGGATTTAAAAAAAAATCATTCTGATGTCCCACGTGCCAAACCAACGATCTGATTATGAGGCAGCTTGTAGTTGGGGACTCCGTATTAATTTTGACTTCCTGGGAATTTTTACGTGCATAGAATGCAAATTGCACGAGCGTTTTTGCATTGCGCTGCTTTGGAATGCGGCCGCTGCAGGAATCGTATCCACGACCTCGAGCCCCAAATTGCCACGGCGGCTGCCATAGTTACGAAATCCGTAAGCGTGAAGTGGAACACTGCCTTCCGGTAGGAGTGTGGTACAAGCCTAGCAGAGCTGAACACCTGCTGCACAATTATTTGTTGCGGTTCTCCTAAGCTCGTAGTGTCTCGCTAAATGCCTTGAAAGGCAGCGCGCGTCTCACGTATCGAAACGCGATAACAAGCGCTTAGACGGCACACGTGAGCCCCTCTGAAAGATGATGGGCCGCTGTACAAAATTATCACTGCACAGAGAAGCCGATGCTCATGTTCCAATTGTGTTCCCTCATGCAAATTAAGGAAACGTTATTAGACAGGAACAAATGAAGCAATGCAGTTATGCGCACGCGCGGCGCCGCTGCCTCTTCGCCTACCATTGTTTCAAACGAAGTGACGGCGGCAGCGAGAGTTAGTATCGCGTGCTTTTGCCGCGGGGCATGCGGTTTGCTTGAAGAAATTGAATGGTGTGCTTAACATCCACGCTTGTCAATGTCAAAATAGAAAAAAAAAGCTATGTGCTCAAGAAAACAAGATTACTTACCTATCTGCAGAAGTTCGGCTGCGACTGTTTCGAGGTGCCTTTTCTCCAACAGGCATCATGACCTCTGCCGCGCAACTCATCAAAACAACCAAGCTCGCACATCAGTCGCAGACTAGTGGCTGGGTGAGCCAAAGACTTCAACAGATAAACGTCCCACTTATCGTCGTTAAAGCATTTCACTAAAATGTGCGTCATGATGTCCGAAAAGAAAAAAAAATACTTTCATCATAAGCACGACGCATGAACCACCGCACAACAGCAAGGTGCAACCAAGTAACTGAATCCGAAGGCCGTTCACAGTTTCACATTCATATTGAGTTATAAAAACCTTTCAAACACAAAATAGTGGCACTGAAAAAGCGCTAAATAATTATCAATAAGTTCTCATCCACTAACCACCATAAATTTTTGAGAACAACCAAATTAGTAGCGTCAACAACAAATACTACGACGAAAAAATGCGACTACGAAACTAGCGGTAACCATGCCAACTGTTGCAAAAGTGTGCGCAAAACGAAGCTAAAACGGTTGCGACCGCGTAGCACCTTAACGCTACTTTGGCGTTTGTTGCGCCACCTTGGAACAAAAATTACTACTAATTTTGCTACTTTCACAACTGTAACGCTTCTAAAATAGTTTGTAGCGCCTTCGAAGATAACGAAGTGACAGTAAGCTATGATAAGAGACCGGCACATGTATTGCTTTCATCTCCCTTTGGTGTTCTTCTGCGTACCTGAACATACGAGACCTGCAGGCTTGGTAGACGAGAGGACGACAGTTCGGCGAGCCTCAAATAAATCGTGTGCTTCTTGTAAGGCGACAGTCGGGAGCAACCGCAGATACAGCGATTAGCTGTGATACTGTTGCGGCTGTTGCTGAATCCGAAGCTCTTTGAAGTCGATGTTTACAGCGGCTGCGCGCCGCGATCTCAAAGCGCGTTTGTTCTTTGATCTCTAGTACCACGCACATTGGATAAAAAAACTATATTTGCTTTACGGACACAGGGTGCGTCGCAGGAAATTCGAAGACCTGACACGTGCATGTTTGTAGCGTGTGCGCGCTTGCATCCTGCGGTTCCCACAGCGCGTCCGATGCTCCAAGGTAGCGGCGTCGCGTGTCGGCGCCTGTCTTATCGCCGGCCGCGCTGCCGCCGTCCGTGTCTACTTTTGGGGAACTGCACATGCACGTATATAAAAGTGTGTATATAAATGTGTAGATAAAAGTGTATAAAAGTATATAAAAGTGTTTAATACCTGTGTCTTACCAGTACTCACCTACGGGGCAGAAACCTGGAGGCTTACGAAACGGGTTCTACTCAAATTGAGGACGACGCAACGGGCTATGGAAAGAAGAATGATAGGCGTAACTTTAAGAGATAAGAAAAGAGGAGATTGGGTGAGGTAACAAACGCGAGGTAATGACATCTTAGTTAAAATCAAGAAAAAGAAATGGGCATGGGCAGGACATGTAATGAGGAGGGAAGATAAACGATGGTCATTAAGTGTTACGGACTGGATTCCAAGGGAAGGGAAGCGTAGCAGGGGACGGCAGAAAGTTAGGTGGGCGGATGAGATTAAGGAGTTTGCAGGGACAACATGGTCACAATTAGTACATGACCGGGGCAGTTGGAGAATCATGGGAAAGGAATTTGCCCTGCAGTGGGCGTAACCATGCTGCTGCTGCTGATGATGATGATGATAATGATGATGACATGCGCGTTTGCAAGTCAATTTCGCATTCTTCTGCTCCTCGAAACGCGCTCATTTTGGATCGCACCAATGGCTGTGTCATCTAGTGTATGTTAAAACGACAACGGCATTTGTACACCGGCGAAGAAATAAATCGTTATGAACTTGGGTGGTCATGAGTCTAGTCTAACATTTCAGTTTTTACGTAGTGAAAACGGCTACGCAAATGGGGCGGTCCCGGAGATAGGCGCTTCAAAGCGCCAGCTGTAGCGACAGCACGGGGATGCTGCACGCGGCGCCGGCGCCAAGCATTTCCGAGCTTACTGTCTTTTGAATGAGAGGAGTATGCGCGCCCTCGTGGCCTATTGGTTAGAGTACCGGGCTCGACGGCCGACGTTCGATTCGACCCCATCGGTCACATATTATTTTCTTTTAATGAAAGCGAGGCGAAAGAAGAAGCTACCTGCCGCAAAGTGACAGGAATGAGGTTGGAACGCTTCGCAATACATTTTTGGGATGTCTTCATATGCGAGTCCTATATGAAGTTTCCAGTTGAAACAACTAGAAAAATCAACACAAATTACTAAATGAATTGTTTATTGGGAATACTCAACGGTAACATTGCTGCGCAAGGGTTGAGTGAACTCAATTGTTCCTGAAAATTTGCTGAAGTCCGTTGTGTCAACAATTCCCCAAGAATATATAGATGGGTAATCAACAGTCATTTTCGTACGAGCGGGCCCCCCCCCCCGCCCCCTAAAAAGAAATATTATATATATATATATATATATATATATATATATATATATATATATATATATATATATATATATATATATATATATATATATATATGTGTGTGTGTGTGTGTGTGTGTGTGTATCACATTATATTATATTAACACATATTCCATAGTAAATAATTAAACATACTGTATATATATATATATATATATATATATATATATATATATATATATATATATATATATATATATATATATGATTTTCGTTTATCGTCGTTCTGTTCTGACACACTGGTTTCATGCATTCTGCACGACTTTTCGTTTACTGCGCACTTTTACCCGGATACCATAGCATCGCAGGCGCAGGAGCTGTTTCTCTCGTTTTTCTTATCGTTTGCTTTGCAATTCTTTTGTCCGTATGTTTTTTTTTTCTTGAAATAAATGTTTCTGATTTATTTGTGGCAAATAAAGACACAAAAGAACCAGACAAAGGTTGTTATGCAGGAGTTCCCTGTGAAAGGTCCCGCGCGACGCAAGAAGTGATAATGGAATTCATCTTCATAAACAAGGCTTTTTCGGCAGCGTGGTTCACATTGCCCCTTTTATACGATGAGCGCCAAACCACGCGAGCTACCTGTAAATCATATAAAACCATATTCATGGTGGCTACTGCATACAAGCCCATGAACGCGATGGTAATCCCACTCGCACATACGCGCACTCACACACATTCACACGACCAAGTCAGATAAAGTATACATATTTAATTTATTTTCAAGAAAGTCCTGAGTAGCGCAGTTATCATTACAAGCATGTGTAATACACCACAACTTATTTCTGGCGTGCAACGGGGTCACCGACGCTTGTTGGTGATCAGTGCCGGAGCTTATCACAGGCATCTATACCTAAAGCTTATACTTCCACGCTACAATGCGGCAAAACATTTTATACAGATTGATTTGGAGTAGCTGTTTAGGTCGCAACGCAAGTTGCATAAAGGAAGCCATAGGTGACAGATTGCTACAGAAACACTTCACCGTGCGGGCGCTGCTAACGGTGCACTAAAAGCTTGCCGTACGAGTACGTCTCGTGGCGCTTGCAGGGAAGTGCGGCCGTCGTGACGAAAATTGAACCCGTAACCTTTTTCTCTACGTAAAAAAAATGTGTTGTCACTTACTGAATATTATAGGGACTATGTGGAAGCGTCGCAAAAAGATTTGCAACGTGTTATGTCGAACTCACAGAGTACAGTGCTCAGCGATCGAAACGCGTTATCGGAACGTATGGCAGCCGGCAGCTTATTATTATTATTTTTTGAGACATGGCGGAGCCCTGGGACACAGAAAGGTGATTAAATCTGGTTCACGGTGCAGGCGAATTGCTTTTATGACGCGTTGCGGCTGCCTTCGTGTCACCCCCCCCCCCCCCAGCTATCCCTTCGGCGCTATCCTACGGAGCAACAAGCACCGGTCGTCATGTGGGCCGAGTAGACAGCTTCACTTGCTGGGCACTGTAGAGCACTACACTGCACGAAATATGTCAATGCGGCGAGGGCACTAGTTTCAAACGTGTGAGCCAAATACTAAGAAAATAATGACATTAAATGTAAGAATAAGGTCACTGAGCGACTGCTGTTGCTCCACATAACAAGGAATGAACAGCTATTGGTTTTGATCCCAAGCTTCCCGTCTCCAAAATAGCTACAGAAAAGAAATATAATAAAATAAAGAGGTGGTGGCAAAGGCATAATTTTTCACGCAGCATATTTTTTTTTAAATCAACGAACGATCTCTAGCCTTAGACTTCTCGAGCACTTTTTTACGCACAGCAACGTAACATCGGAACAAGGACATGGTCAATTCTTCAGATGTTGCCACGACGGCGTCGACGATCCACGCACGAAACATGGAGGCGCGCACAACATGGACTCGTTAACGTGCACACAAACAATGGCGCAAACGCCCGCGGCTGGACACCACATCACGAGAGACAACAGACGCTACTTGAACTTCGCCGGCTTATTGGGATCACCACCTGTGGTTCGCGGCCCTCCCCACACAGCTCCGGCCGACCTGCCGACGATGCAGACGCACGACGTTGTCAGTTCCACCCTCTTGTGGGACAGTTCCGACGAGTTGCCGACGCGGTAGGCCACCCGAAACGTGCTCCTCACCTCTTGACAGCGGTAGTCGCCCACGTCGCTACAGCGACTGTCCGGGCAGTTGCACTTGGTGACGGGCAACTCCGAAGGGATCCGGGTGGGGTCCACGTCCGCGGTCATCGTGAACGGGCAGGTTGCGCGTTCGCCAAGGTCGGACGACGTTGGGTCAGGCGTGCAGGTACCCAAAGCTGATGACGCACCATGCAAGTCTGCCAAGACTAGGAATACACAGGCGATGTTGGCGAGTTGCGTACGCGGCATCTTTGAAACTCACGCTATACCGGCCAGCTGAAGACAAGCCACTGTTCTCGGACAAATTGAAGGCCTAGTAGGAATCGTAGTACAAACTAAAGAAAAGGGCCTAATGGCAGCTTTCTCTTGCTACTATGCTTCGCGCATTAAGAAATCTAAACGCGATTGTTAAATCCTGTCTCAGGCCACCAATGTACTGCGTCGCACGCCAACTATCGCACGCGAGGCACCTCCACCCTAACCGAGAGAACCAGCAAAAAGGACTGGCTGCGGTCGTCGGCGAGCCGCTGTGCTTCTCCAGAGCTACAACACGTTTTATTTGACTCGCTGTCGCAACAAGAGTAAGAGAGCGGCAACATTACGTGCGTTCGACCTTGGAGGACTGGTTGTCATGGCCGGTTGACGCTGAGGGAAAAACAGCCGTCTCTGCTTTTAACGTCGTAGGCGGGAGTTCAGTTGAC
The DNA here is from genome assembly GCF_038994185.2 of Dermacentor albipictus. Lineage (NCBI taxonomy): Eukaryota > Metazoa > Arthropoda > Arachnida > Ixodida > Ixodidae > Dermacentor > Dermacentor albipictus. The sequence goes on from NC_091826.1 coordinate 41,097,811, forward strand.
GGAGCAAGAGCCGCCACCGACCAACCGCGCCCGCCGTGCAATTTACCTTCCCACGTGACCGACTTGCTCGGTTTTGAATTGCGGCTTCTTTGTTTGCGCTCCTGGCTGCACCCACGGGATAGCGTCAAACGAAGTAAACATAAAATGCTACGACAAGCACGCACAGGTAAATACATAAGTTTATGAGCTTCGCAAGCTGTCGAGGGTTTAAGCAGGAAAGAAAGAAAGAAGGAAAGAAAGGTGTGCAATGCGACATAGGATACGAATGTGCTTTACCTGAACCGGATAATAAGCGATGTGTCGCTGATAATGATGAACGTGAGGTCGATTTTCATTTTTTTTACGATTTGTAAAACTTTGTACTTCGCAAATACTACAGGCGTCCTATCCTACCGCGGCCATATGGGGCATTTCCGATTGAGGTCGGTCTCGATCGGCCTTAACTGCAATGGAAAATGTCCCTTATGGCACCGGTATCATTCAGGGCAGACTTTCTGATGGTACTCCTACTCATAATGCGAGACTTGATTAGCAAATGAGCGTTGTTAAGAATGTCCACCTGCAGTGCAGGATCGCCGCCCGCTTACGACTATGAGGGCAAGATACCGGGAGCTTCGCCGCCAACTTCTAGCCACAGCGTGACTAAATCGACTTTGTGACGGAATGAGTTCGGCGGGGCAACTATTGTTCCCAAACTCCCCAACGCGCTACCCGGAACGGCTCCGTGTGCTACGGGGCCCCTCTGACGTCGGCTCCGGACATTGGAGCGTGTGTGCCTTTGTGTGTGTTAACTGTCCTGCGGGAGGCGGCTAGGTTGCGTTGACGACACGAACATTCGCCACCTGGTATGGCGGGAAGACCGAGTTTTTAAAAACAGCTGTTGTGCGGATGCTCGACACACTTCTCTTGAGCAGTCGTGTTGGACTGACACTCTCTCTCATGCAGTCATGTTAGACTGATGTACTTTCACAAACAGTCATGTTAGACTGATATAAATAATGTAAATAAACCCATATTCCTCGTTCTCGATGAGAAGCAGTCCTCCCCTTCATCAACGTCCTCAGCGTGGATAAGTTGGACGACGGCATGGGCCAGCTACCTTCTAATTCATGCCCGACTCCAATCTTGACAACAGATCACGAGCGACGGGATTGAGCCCCCAATCCTGACAGCGTCAACTCTGACCGAACGGGTTCAATGGGCATTGTGTCAGTTGGAACAAGGAAATTGTGCAAGGAAGCGTTACAAAAGTTGAAATTTATTTCCGCCAAAGGGTTGCTCTGACCAAGAGAGTTCCTGTGTGAAAACGGTTAGAGGAGCCAGTTTTATGGCTTCATAATTCGACGATGCATAATCGCTCCATCAAGGCTTTGTCAACAGCGCTTTGTCACGATGGCCTTGTTAAGGTAAAACTTCGGGTGGAAATGTCGGCCTGAATAAGACAGTTTCAAACTCGAACCTGTTGATGTATACATTTTAATAAATAAGAATTTGAAAACCCTTTATTGTACCATCGCATTTTTATATATACCTTTACGTCCTGTCTATGTACGCACCAACCGTTTCCCGTCATTACTTAAAAGAAGGGGGAAGATGTTATCATCTAAAGGCGTATCTGTCCTTGGCAAGGCCCGCGTAAAATTTGGTATTATCTTTGTTCTTAAACATAAGAGGTTGGGGCCGAATTTGGTGTCTAATAATTTGGTTTCCACATCACAGTTTCCATCATGAATCATGCAATTATTTAATAAAATTATCTTCACCTCGTCCATGAGATAAAACAAATGGCAGTTTATTCTGTGAATAGCTAAACAAGGTTTTGTAAGTAAAATAGAAAGAACTGCTCGTAGCGAATAAATCAATGGCTGTCGATTGCTTCTCCATTTTACAGCGAAGGTGTTTATGGCTATGGTTCCATGTATTTTTCGTCGGCGTCAACAAATCTTTGTGAGCAAAAACTACAATCATCAGCAATGGCTCGCGCCACAGATCGCGCGTTCGTGGTCGTCTTCTACCACAGCTACCTCCGATGGTGCTCATCACGCAAGCGTTCCCATACTGCCCCTACTTTTGCTAAGGCGCTGATGGCACTGGCTCACTGCCAGTCGGTGCGGAAATGTCGGCCCCGGATTCTTTGCCTCCGGGTGTATCGCGAAATGAAAATAGGAATGTATATAACAAGTTTTCATTGAGAATGAACGTGGATGCGTAAAAGAATGTGTATGTGCGTACGATTCGTCGTGAGTATTACCGATCAAGACAATAAATGTGTTCGTACCTTTGTTCAAGATTCAATGTCAGCTCCTTCCCGGGTGCTACACAGCTTCGATGTTCATCCTCCTTCACAGAGTGGAATCATTCATGATTCTTTTATCACTGTTAAAGAAAATACCATGGTAAGTTTAGTACTACTTTTATGTTGTGTTTTTTTGTTCTTAAAGTTGCTATGCGAATTCCGGGATTACATTGTGCATTTTCGAGAAATCCTCGTTGGTTTATCTCGCATTCTTACCTTTCCTTTTTCCAGCTTTGAATTCCTCCTGGGTTTATTATAGCGGACCGACTGTGAAACAACACGGTTTTTTACGACTACTAGATACATATTCATGCAAATATGATTTTGCTTGCGTTTTTATTCCTATTACGGCTCTTACTACTATTGCATACAATTTGTTTTATTCTTTTATCACCCACGTCTCGGAAAATCCCTTGTTCTGGGTACGTGCCACTGTTTGGGATAACCTTAAACCTTAACCTTAAATAACCTTAAGATAATGAGTTCATGAGGGTGGCTTGTTGGGCTAGTTGGTACATGGTTATGCTAGGAGAATGCCAGCAAACTTTAGAGTAGGAAACAATCGGGAGGCAGACATAGACATAGACATAGACATAGACCTTCCTGTCTCTTTGTCTATGTCTGCCTCCCGATTTTTTCCTACTCTAAAGTTTGCTGGCATTCTCCTAGCATAACCTTAAGATAACTATAAGTGACGCCGTCAGCGAGATGAAAAATACCAAGAGATGCTGACTGCTAGTAAGCTTCAAGGAACGATGATAAGTGATTGCTGCTGCTAGTATTGCTTTCATTTTAGCAGACAATTTCAGCTTCTACAGCACTTAGTCCACAGCGATTCGGGAATTTTATTTATCAATTGTCGTGTAATAACATAAACATAACATTAGATAACATTATTCAGAATAAGCATTCGATGCCTTCCGGCGGAGTGATTTCCTATGAATACAACGAGTCGTGCATGCAAAATGCGCCGCGGAAAATATCCTCGAAGAGTACGGGTAACTTTCTCGTCCCTGCAAGTGTACAATGGCCGACGTTGCTATAGATGCCCTGCAGTTGGTTGTCCTGGCACTCTCCTAAGCATCTGCGCCATGAATTTGTCAAGGCTGAGAAGACATGGCAACGTGGGACGCTCCGTGGGTACTCGTTGCCATCCTCGTCACCAGTGTCACGAGTATCCCATCTTCGTCGCCAGTGTCAGGATTCATCCGGGTTCGTGAACAAGGGAGGGCTCGAGGCACCCTCCGTTAGAAGGACGCTCCGCAGCGTGGTGGTGTTGAACGATGACCGACCGCCGCGCGGCCGTGCTCGTCGGTGTTTATTGCGGTGCGGTGACCAATGTTGCCTGCCGAGCTTGGCAGGCAACCGAGCCTGGCGGCGAACGAACATTATGCCTGAGGGGGCGTCATATGCTTGCTACACCCATTGCAGCTAGCACAAGTGAATTCAGAGCCCCGAATCACAGCGTTCATTAAGGTGGGTAAAGTGTTAACTGCGCATTGCCTAAACAGAGGCCGCTGCAAGCTTTTACCCAAAATGGTGGCTCAATGGCTATGGGGTCCTGCTGCAGGGAACGAGGTCACTGGTTCGACTCGATCGAACCTATGATAACCACTTTCCGATTGGGGAGGAATGGAACAACGCTCGTAGCCTTGGGTTCATTAGGGAGCCGTCTGGTAGCCAACTTCAATACCACTGTATCTGAAGAACTATGCTCCCCCAACCCTCCCTGGCTAGGTGTACCTGAAAAATGACGTGAGTGGATCGAGCCGGAAGTCGAGCTGACCTAGCCCGAACTGATCCCATCTACGTGCATCATAGTGTAGCGCTTGTGCGCAACTAAGCGTGTTATATGCGAGTCAATGGGCCACCTCTGAAAGTCTGGTTGAGCAAACTCATTCACTTACCTTTATGGGAATGCCAAAAATCTCAGTGGGGAAAACTGCGGGGATGAAGGTGAAGTTGATGCCTTCCAGAAAGCGAGTGTGGTTCCCTTCAAAGCCGCAAGGTCTGCTGTGAACGTATATCTTTTCAGGCCAGTGGTTCAAATACATGGAGCGGAAGGCCACCACGTCAATAAAGTCCACTTTGGGTGAATTGTGCCTGCGCAGATGTCAAGATGTTTACATTAAACAACGAATACCTCTTAAGGCAACGTGGAACCTTCCGAATTATAAAGAGAAAATTGCAAGTAATACACCGCATGTCATTCATGTCTGAGCCTTAACTGCAACAAAATTTGCAGCAAGAACGCCGAATTCGAGTTGCACCCGCAGTTCATTCGCTCACGGTATAGAAAGGAGCAGCAAACCAACAAAATGCACGTGCAGAAATAAACACGGATCATAGTGGCCATGACGTATTTCTATTCCCTGCAGCAACCAGCTCCGATGTTTGCAGCAGAGAAAAGCATGGTCTTCGATACGGGATTCGGTTCCTCTAGGGTGCTGTTACCGAGCGTGCCAATTCATTTTGCAACAATTCAGCGTTGCCAGCCTGCTTTGCGGATCATCATCATTATCAACAAGAACAACGTGATCATCATCAACAACAACAACCTGGCTACGCCCACTGCAGGGCAAAGACCTCTCCCATACTTCTCCAACTACCCCAGTCATGTGCTAATTGTGGCCCCGTTGTCCCTGCAAACTTCTTAATTTTACTCGTCCACCTAACTTTGTGCCGCCCTCTGCTATGCTTCCCTTCTCTTGGAATTTAGTCCGTAACCCTTAATTACCATTGGTTATCTTCCCTCCTCATTACATGCACTGCCCATGCCCATGTCTTTTACTTGATTTCAACTAAGATGGCAATTACTCGCGGTTGTTCCCTCACCCAATCTGCTCTCTTCTTAGCCCTTAACGTTAGAACCATCATTCTTCTTTCCAAAGCTCGCTGCGTCGTCCACGATTTAAGCAGAATCATTTCATAGCTGTGTCTTACCAGTACTCACCTACGGGGCAGAAACCTGGAGGCTTACGAAAAGAGTTCTACTCAAATTGAGGACGACGCAACGAGCTATGGAAAGAAGAATGATAGGTGTAACGTTAAGGGATAACAAAAGAGCAGATTGGGTCAGGGAACAAACGCGAGTTAATGACATCTTAGTTGAAATCAAGACAAAGAAATGGGCATGGGCAGGACATGTAATGAGGAGGAAAGATAACCGATGGTCATGAAGGGTTACGGACTGCATCCCAAGGGAAGGGAAGCGTAGCAGGGGGCGGCAGAAAGTTAGGTGGGCGGATGAGATTAAGATGTTTGCAGGGACGGCGTGGCCACAATTAGTACATGACCGGGGTTGTTGGAGAAATATGGGAGAGACCTTTGCCTTGCAGTGGGCGTAACCAGGCTGATGATGATGATGATTTCCGTAAGCCTCCAGGTTTCTGCCTCGTAAGTGAGTACTGGGAATACACAGCTGTTATACACTTTTCTCTTGAGGCATAATGGAAACCTGCTGTTCACGATCTGAGAATGCCGGCCAAACGCACCCCAGCCCATTCTTATTCTGATTATTTCAGTCTCATGATCCGGATCCGCGGCCACTACATGTTCTAAGCAGATGTTCTCCCTTATAATTTTCAGTGCCTCGCTGCGCATCCTAAACTGCTGTTCCGAGACTATTAAACATTAGTTCAGTTTTCTACTGATTAATTTTCAGACCCACGCTTCTGCTTTGCGTGTCCACGTCAGTGAGCATGCACTGTAATTGGTGCCCTGGGTTCCTAAGCAAGGCAATAGCCTCAGTGAAGCGCAAGTTACTAAGGTATTCTCCATTAACTCTTATCTCCAATTCTTCACAATCCGGGCGCTGAATACCTTCTATAAACACGCTTTGAATAGTATTGGAGACGTCGTATCTCCCTGCCTGACGCTCTTCTTTTCTGGGATTTTGTATGTTTCGTTATGGAGAACTACGGTAGCTGTGAGGCCACTGAGGTCACCTTTCAGTATACTTACATACGGCTCGTCTAAACCCTCATTCCGTAATGTCTTCATGACTGCTGAAGTTTTGATTGAATCAAATGCTTTCTCATAATCCATGAAAGCCATATATAAGGGTAGGTTATATCCCGCACATTTCTCTATCACCTGATTGCTAGTATGAATATGGTCTATTGTTGAGTAGCTTTTACGGAATCCAGCCTGGTCCTTTGGTTGACAGAAGTCTAAGGTTTTTCTAATTCTATTTGCGATTACTTTAGTAAATATTAAGATAATGTTGGGGTTCTTTCAAGATTCCGGTACGCTCGAGGTCATGAGGCATTGTGTATACAGGGTGGCCATATTTCTAAAACAATCTGCCCACCATCCTTCTACAAAGCTGCCCTCCCCCTTTGTATAGCTCCCAAGGCTTTCTTTACTTCTTGCGGCGTTAATTGTGGGATGTCTAATTCCTCTAGACTATTCCCTCTACCATTATCGTCGTGGGTGCCACTGGTACTGTATGAATTTCTATAGAACTCCCCAGCCACTCGAACTATCTCATCCATATTAGTAATTAGCTGCACCCGTTAGACAATCTACAGCGGGCAAATTTGAAAGGGTAATTTACTACTTAAATGAGTTTGTGACAAAGGTTATGACCGCTTTGAAAAATTCCGACTTCTATAGTGGTGGCATATCTTACCATGCTGTATAAAAGTTTTATTTGTTCGCTTTAGAAGCATTATGGGGCGCGCGCCTCATAATGCTTCTAAAGCGAACAATTCCTGCGACAAACAAAATCTTACGACAATTTCGTACACTGCGCAGTGTACGAAATTGTCGTAAGATTTTTCATCGTTAAATTGTGGAGTAGTCAATATGACATATCGTTTCTTGTTTACATTTAGCACTTTTGAATCATATTTATAAACGTATTGACGACGTGAATAAAAACTGTGCTTTGTATAGTCCCCTGATTGTGACTTGTGAGTGCAACCAACCTCGTCATGTAAGGTGGTAGTGCTGTCAAGATAGATTTTCTTTTTTAATTTTAAAGTATTTATTAGGATTCCCAATCTGAAGCTTCCTCACAACTGTTTTTGTTTGTGTAATATTATGAGATACAGCGTCCGATACACACCTTGTAAGCCTTCCCGATTACTTCCCGATATTCTGTCCTGGTTCGTATAGTTCACCCGCGTCAAGCACTCGTCCATCGCGACTCCCATACCATGTACAGAAGAACTTCCTATATTTCGCATTGTATTACATTTCTAGTTATTTTGTCTCAGTTTTATGAGTCTTTTTATTGTAGGGCTCTGCAACGAAATGTTTTTCGTTCTGGTTTTAGTTTCCTTCCATGGAAAGAATTACCATTCCGGTTCTTGTCCGGAAGGAAAGAAAATGACTCGTAATGGTTCGTGTGCAAATATTTTCTAAGCAAGGGGATAAAAAAAACCGTATTCATTTTTCTGAATACGTGAATTATGAATTCTCACATCATACTCAGTGGTTCGAGTCCAGGCATCGAGCACGATCTCTGAAGCCGCATGTCATCCATTGTATTCGCCGAAATACCAGACCGCTGTTACAAGAAAACGCACTTAAATGAAAACAAATGAACGACAAAACTTCAGTAACAAAGCGTCGTACCTCAGGAACACAAAACAATAAGCTCTTGAGCACGTGAGCCCTGGGTTTCGCCACGGTGCTTATCTTCTAGGGCTTCTCTGCACGCTTGGATTATTGGATCGCTCGACCGGCTATCGCTAGCACTATGCTCGCCTGAGATAGGTGCCTATGCGAACCTTCTCAGATAATGCCCTAATGCTGACATTGCCCGACGTCGATCGTTTCCAATTGCCGACTTTCGCCTTTAACCCAAAACTGACCCAAAATATTTGTGCTTCACTCCGAAACAAAATAATAATCTCGTTTCCTTTTCGTTCCACCCGAAAATATATTTTCTGTTTTTTATTTCGTCGTCGTTCCGTTCTGACACACTGGTTCTATGCATGCTGCACGATTTTTCGTTTATTGTGCAATTTTACCCGCATGCCATAGCATCGCAGGTGCAAGAGCTGTCTTTCTCGTTTTTTAACGCTGGCTTTGCAATTTTTGTCGGTATGTTTTTTTTTTCTTGAATTAAACATTTCTGATTTAATTGTGGCAAATAAAGAATAAAATTGGAGGACGCTTAAGCTTCGCCTTGAAGACCGGAACGTGATAGCATTATCGCACCCCGTTCGCACTGCCCACTCATTCGCTCGGCATGCTCTTGAGTCACACAAAGACGAAACGTGCGCCTGAGCAAGCGGAACGAACCAAAAAACTCCGGTTCTCTGAGGGAGAAATGATCTACGCGAGCCAAACGTCGTGATCGGCACGGACAGCCGGGCCACGATGCGCCATGAAGGCGTACGCGATCATGGAGCTGACGCCTCGATGGGATCGTCCTCTAGAAGCGGGCGAGTGGCGCGCCAGTTGTCGGGGCAGCGCCGTACATGGCGAGGAGGGGGTCTCTTGTGTCTGCCGCAAGATGGCTCTGCGTGTGTAACAGGCTCAAAAGAAATGTAGTGGAAACGTACTTCGCTGCGTGTTTAACTGCGACTTCTGTAATTCACATGCTCATACTTACCGATATACACCGTAGTATAACTTTCTACGGCACGTTTCTAAGGCAACACCGCATTCACTTTGATGTTGTCTATGACGCCGAGTGTGATTCAGTCTTAGAACTAACAAAGTAGCCATCAACTCGAATTGAAAATCTTCCATTTTCCCACTCTACCCTACCCAGTTATGCACCGACAAGGAGCCCCACGTTTCACACGATTAAAGTTATGTTAACCAATGCTCGAAGCTTCATGCCGAAAAAAGAAACACTGGAAACGATCATCACGGATGATGACACTGACATTGTTGTTATCACAGATTCATGGCTAAACTCTGATATCGAGGACCACGAAGTTCTGAACAACCCATCACATACCGTTTATAGGCAAGATAGGACCGGTCATCGGGGGGGTGGGGTCTTGGTATTTGTCAAACAATGGCTAGTCTCTTCTCACTTATCTACTGAAAGCCACCACGAGATCCTTTGTCTCAAGATAGTACTGCCGACAAGCACTACCATACTCATTTCTTGTTACCGTCCCCCTGATTGTGACATTACATTTACAAACGAACTTAATACCATCATATCGAATCTATTCTCCCGTTTTCCTCGTGCTAATCTCGTGCTATGCGGCGACTTCAACTTCCCGGACATTGACTGGGAAAGCTGCAAGGCTTCAACCCTCGTGTCTGAAGATTTCCTAGAAGCAGTTCTTAGGTACAATCTTAGCCAAGTAGTTACCAGACCTACTCGCAGTAATAACATTCTTGATTTAGTACTTACTACCAATAATGAACTAATAAATTCATTACAGTATGTTAAAGCTGTTAGCGATCACTACATTTTGTTTTGTAACATAGCTATTGAACTTCCTACCCGCCTGCCGTCTACTAAATACATCCGAGATTACAATAAAGTAAGCTTTACATAAATTAACAATGAGCTAGTATCATTTTTTGCAGACTTCCATCAATCAGCCCCTTCGAGAACAGTTGATCAAAGCTGGTTACTCTATATACATAAACTTTTGTCTCTTCTTGATGCCCATGTACCTCTGGTACGTATTCGCGGGGATGCCGGCAGACCGTGGTATTCGAACAACCTTAAAAAACTATCTAGGAAAAAAAGTGCATTTTCCGCAAACTCAAACGACGCAACAATTCGAAAAAATGGGAAAGATACTCGACGGTATTGCGGGAATACACAAGTTTCCTGAGACAATCTAAACGCAAATATTTCAACCACGATCTGTTGAGCATTCTTCGTGTCAACCTTCGCAAATTCTGGAACTCATTATCACTTAAACGTACTTCATGTGAGAGTATCGCATTAATCAACTCGGACGGGTCTCCCTGTTTCAGTGAATCAGCGTCCCGATGTCATGAACTCCTATTTTTGCTCGGTTTTCACTAACGAACCTCCCACTGATATTCCTACGTTGACATCTACTCACTTTTCATAAATGCCGGCTGTTAATATAAATACTCAAGGAATCTCCAATTTAATCGATAACCTTAAACTTTCGAGTGCGCCAGGCCCAGATAGCATAACGGCCAAAGCTTTAAAGGGAACCAAATATCAGTCTAGCGGCTTCTTGAAATTGATTTTCACTCAATCTATTGCGTCTTCCACTATTCCGAATGAGTGGAAAATTAGCAGTATTGTACCTGTGTACAAATCTGGTAGTCGTTCTAGTCCAAGTAACTACCGCCCTATTTCCCTAACTTGCATACCTTGTAAAATTCTAGAGCATATATTGTACTCCAGCATTGCATCTCATTTAGACAAACACTCTTTTTTCTTTCCTAATCAACATGGATTTAGGCGAGGCCACTCATGTGAAACGCAGCTGTTGGAATTCACCACAGACCTTCACCTCTACCTTGACTCCCGTTTCCAAACCGACATTATCTATCTCAACTTTGCACAGGCGTTTGATCGTGTCGCCCATCTACGTCTTGACGCGAAACTTGCTTGTCTTAATCTCGACCCACTTGTTTTGTCCTGGATTGAATGTTTTCTCACAAACAGCTCACAACACATTGTCATCGATAACCTTAAGTCGACAAGTAGACCAGTCTTGTCAGGTGTACCACAGGGCTCTGTGCTCGGAACTCTTTTGTTTCTAATTTTTATAAATGACCTCCTTAATAGCATTCTTTCATCAATTCGGTTATTCGCTGATGACTGCGTCTTGTATCGGCGCATATCCTCCCGTAATGACCAACTAATTTTCCAGGAAGACCTAAACAAAATAGCAAATTGGTGCTCTATTTGGCTCATGTCCCTCAACATTTCCAAGTGCAAGTACATGTGCGTAACTCGCAAGCGGGACATCATTAACCACCAGTACTTTCTTAATTCCACACCCTTGACTAAAGTTGACTCTTACCGTTATCTAGGCGTTACCATCACTAATCAGCTTAGGTGGTCTGCACACATAACTCAACTCATGAATGACTGTTCTAAATCACTTGGCCTACTCAAAAGATCGTTTTTTCTGTCTCCTGTTCCCGTACGCAAGCTCGCCTATGAAACATTCATTCGTACTAAACTTGAATACGCCTCAGCAATTTGGAACCCTCACCAGTCCTATCTTACTAACTCGCTCGAAGCAATGCAGAATCGCGCAGCATGTTTTATCGCTTAAAACTATGACTGGCATACAAGTATAAGCGGCATTAAATCGTCCCTCAGCACCCCTAGTCTAGCACTTCGTAGGAAGATTTCACAACTTTCGCTTTTCCACAAACTCTATTACAATTTCTCTCACCTCAGGAACACTCTCTCAGTTCCGCCCAACCGTTCTTCTAAGCGTCTCTTTAACAACCTGAGTCTACAACGTCTCTACGGTTCCTCAAATGCCTTCAACAACTCTTTCTTACCCAATGCTATTGAATTGTGGAACGCGCTACCCAACAGCATAGTAAATGAAAGTAATCCAGATAAATTTAGAAACCTGTTGTCATTTTTCTAAACCCTTAACCTACCAGTACTCTGCTGTTAATCTAACGTCTAAGTTCTTTTTTTTTTCACTTTCCTGTTAAATTGCCGGTTGTGTTGCCATTCCTACTTCCGGTTCGTACCCTACTTTTTTTTTCTTGCCCGTCGTCTACTAGCATGCATACAAAGTTTTGTTTGCCGTTGTAATAATGAGTTAACCATTGTATAATGATGACCATAGTGTTTATTGATGCATTTGCCCCCCCCCCCTTACGTAATACCCTTGAAAAGGGTCCTTAAGGGTCAATAAATGATGATGATGATTATGATGATGATGACTAGAGGCGCTTTTGTCCCGCTTGGAAGCATCGAACTCATGTGAGAAACCTGAAACTATTAAGGATATTCTTGGATTTCAATGACTCAGTTTTTTTGTGGGATGTTCTCAAACGAACTCTGAAGAAAGAGCTGCCGTTAAGTCCTTTCGGTACTCGGTTCTTACCGTGTGTAGACACAGGGGGAGGGCCGGCTGACTTGATAATGCTTTTGTGTATGAGCAGCATGTGGAAAACGCGCATGGATGTCAGGAACGCCCGCGTAGATGAAAGGTCTGCGAGGTAGCCCCTACGGTAAAGTCTTAGGTACACGCGTGATGCCCAGAAGCACATGATTGAACCACCAGAGTGGTTTCAGGAGCTCGACACTTTGGTGTCTGTGATATCCTCTTTGAGTGCCTTTTAAATATGTAAAATCTCTCGAAGTGATGTAATATAACTTTTCTGCACCAAGTGACCTACTTTGTACGCGTTTGAGTGGTGTTGAAATGAAGGTATTAAAGAAAAAAAAAACTGATGGCTGAGTGGTAGCGTCTCCATATCACATTCCGGAGACCCTGGTTCGATTCCCACCCAGGCCCTCGTGCAAGTTGCTCTTATTTGTGAATTGCCTTCCGGGATTTTTCGCTCAGGGCCAACGCCACCAGCGGCAACGACACCGGCTTTTCTGCGACACGAGCTACTTAACGTTATGGCCTTGAAACCAGGCAAAAGTTGTCATTCAGGCGTTCCCTGTGAAAAGTGCCGAATGATGCAAGAAATGATAATGGAAAATGCGGGATTCACCTTCATAAACGAGGCACGCGTTCTGGGCTTTTTCGGCAGCGGGGTTCAAGACATTCCCCCTTTTATACAATGAGCATCGAACCGTGCGAGTAATTTGTAAAGCATATGAAACGATATTCATGGTGGCTACTGGATGTGAGCCCGTGAACGCGATTTTAATCCCACTCGCACATACGCGCACTAAGACAGATTCACACGACGAAGTGATATCATTGTATACGCATTGACTTTATTTTCAAGGAAGTCCTGCGTAGCGCGGCTATCATGACAAACATGTCTAATACACCACAACGTATTTCTGGCGTGCAACGGGGTCACGCTGGTTGGTGGAGTGCAACGCTGATTGGTGGTCAATGCCGGAGCTTATTACTGGCATATACCTAAAGCTTATACTTACACGCTACAATACGGTAAAATATGTTAAACAGATTGATTCGGAGTAGCTATTTAAGTCACAACACAAGTTGCATAAACGAGCCATAGGTGACACATTGCTACAGAAACACTTCACCGTGCAGGCGCTGCTAACGGTGCGCTAAAAGCTTGCCGTACGAGTATGTGTCATTGCGCTCCCAGGGATATGCCACCATCGTGACGAAAATTGAACGCGTAAACTTCTTCTCTGCGTAAAAAATGTCTTGTCACATAGCGAATATTATAGGGACTATGTGAAACCGTCGGAACAAGACTGGCAACGTGTTATGTCGAAATCACAGAGTACAGTGCTGAGCGGTCGAAACGCCTTATCGGAACGTGTGGCAGCCGGCACCTTTTTTTTTTTTTTTGAGACACGGCGGAGCCCTGGGAGACACAAAGCTGATTAATTGTGGTAAACGGTGAAGGCGAATTGCTTTTATGACGTGTTGCGGCTGCCGTTGTGTCACCGCCCGCCCCCCCCCCCGGCCCCCCAGCTATCTCTTCGGTGCCCTCCTACAGAGCAACAAGCACGCCTCTTCATGTGGTTCGAGTGGCGAATTTCACTCGCTGGACACTTTAGAGCACTGTGCTGTACCAAATATTTCAATGCGGCAAGGGCACTAGTTCCAAACGTGAGCCGAATACTAAGAAAATAATGACATTAAATATAAAAATAAGACCACTGAACCACTGCTGTTGGGCCACATAAGAAGGAATGAAGAGCTATTCGTTTTCATACCAAACTCCCCGTCTTCCCCACAGGAAAAAGGAAAGAAAAGAAGAAAGCTACAGAAAAGAAATAAAATAAAAGAAAGCGGTGGTGGCAAATGCATAATTTTTCACACATCATAATTTTATTAAAAATCAACGAACCATCTTTAGCCTCAGACTTCTCGAACACTTTATTACACACAGTAAGGCAGCGTCGGAACAAGGGCACAGGTAATTCTTCAGACGTTGCCACGACGGCGGTGGCGATCCACGCATGAAACACGGAGGCGTGCACAACATGGACTCGTTAACGTGCACACAAAAGCGACGAAAAGTGTGCAAACGCCCGCGGCTCGACGCCAAATTGCCAGAGACGACAGACGCTACTTGAACTCCTCCAGCTCATTGGGATCACCGGCTCTGGTTTGCAGCCCTCCCCGCACCGCTCCGGCCTACCTGCCGACGACGCAGACGCACGACGTTGTCAGTTCCACCGTCTTGTAGGTCAGTTCCGACGGGTTGCCGACGTGGTAGGCCACCCGAAACGTGCTCCTCACCTCTTGACAGCGGTAGTCGCCCACGTCGCTGCAGCGACTGTCCGGGCAGTTGCACTTGGTGACGGGCAACTCCGAAGGGATCCGGGTGGGGTCCACGTCCGCGGTCATCGTGAACGGGCAGGTTGCGCGTTCGCCGGGGTCGGGCGACGTTGGGTTAGGCGTGCAGGTACCCAAAGCGGATGACACACCGTGCAAGGCTGCCACGACTAGGAATATGCAGGCGAAGCTGGCGAGTTGCGTACGCGGCATCGTTGAAGCTCACGCTATACCGGCCAGCTGAAGACAAGCCACTGTTCTCGGACAAATTGAAGGCCGAGTAGGAATCGTAGTACAAACTGAAGGAAAGGGCCTAATGACAGCTTTCCCTTGCTGATCTGCTTGGTGTATCCTAAATGTCACCAAAATATGGCTAAACTGTCTCTGAAGCCTCAAATGCACTGCGTCTCACGCCAACGGTCGCACGCTAGGCACCGCCACCCGAACCGAAAGAACCAATATAAAAGACTGCCTGCGGTTGTCGGCGAGCCGCTGTGCTTCTTAAGAGCTACAACACGTTTTACTTGACATGAAAAAAAAAATGGTTCGACAAGCACATACAGAGTTATCAGCCGCGCCAGCTGTCGAGGGCTTAAGCAGGAAAGAAATAAAAAAAATGAAAGAAAGAAACAAACAAACAAAGGTGTGGAATGCGGCAACACATACAATTGTTCTTTACCTGAAGAGTATAATAAGCGATACCATATACGTGCCGCTGATACCAATGAAAGTGAGGTCAATTTCGTTTTTTTTTTATCGGTTTGTTGAACTTGGTACTTCACAAGAACTGCAGGCGCCCTATCTTACCCCGGCCAAAAGAGGCACTTCGGATTGAGATCTCGATCGGCCTTAATTGCAATGGGAAAAGTCCCTGATGACACCGGTATCATTCAGAGGCGGGCTTTCTGATGGTACTCCTACTCATAATGCGAGACCGGATTCCCGTGTGAGCGTCAGCTCTGAACAAACGTGTTCAAAGGGCATGGCGTCAGTTGGAACAAGGGAATCGTAGAAGGAAGCGCTGCAAAAATTGAAAATTAGTTCCGTGAACGGGTTGCTCCGACCAAGAGAGTTCCTTTCTGAAAACGGTTAGAGTGCCAGTTTTACGGTTTCCCAATTCGACGATGGGCAATCGCTCCTCCAGTGCTTTGTCAACACACCACTTTGTCATCGCCTTGTTAAGGTAAAGCTTCGTCAGGAAATGTCGACCTGAATAAGGCAGTTTCAAACTTGAACCTGTTGATGTATACATTTTAATATTTAACTCTTGAAATCATTTTATTGTACCATCGCATATATATGTGTTTATGTCCAGCCTGTGTACGCGCCGATTGTCTCCAGTCATGACATAAAAGAAGGGGCAGGATGTTATCAGCTATAGGCGCATCTCTCCTTCCAAAGGCGTGCGTAAGATGTGATATTATCCTTGTTCCTAAGCATAAGGGATTGGGAACTAATTTGCTGTCTACTCTTCATAACTGCGGTGGACATCAGAGTTTTCACCATCAATCATGCAATTATTTCTTAAAATATATTTACTTCGCCCGTGGAGTGAAATAAATTGCAGGTTATTCAATGAATAGCTAAACAAGGTTTTGTAATTAAAATAAAATTGGCCAACAAATGGTTGTCGATTTCTTCTTCATTTCACAGCGAAGCTGTTTATGGCTACGGCTCCGTGAATTTTTCGTCTGCGTCAACAAATATATCAATGGTTAATCAACACTCATTTTTGTAAGGGCCCTTCAAAAGGTCAAAAGGTAGCCCATCCTTTACTACTAAATGCCAGACCAAATCGAAAGTGAACCTTCACAGCGTCCATGCGGCAGCTAGTAGACCACATAGCAGCACGAAAAATAGTTGAAAATCTCACTTGATGGAGAGTGCCAACAGAGATGCGAGCTTGCTAGTGAATCTGCCACATATCAAAGGGTGTCCCTTGCACGACGCCAACGTGCTTTTGACGTAGAACACTTTAGCACCTGGAATTTGCTGCATGCGTAACCTGTGAGAAGGGAATGTGGACTGAAAATTAGTTTACGCGGTATAAGTGTCTGCCACACACTGCACATAACTGCGCACGAAATAGAACTACACACTACACTGGTAAGTAAATATTTGCGAATCTTTACGAGTGCCGTCGAGAAAAGCAAGAAATGGGTTGCTACGGTGTATGTTAGCTAAAACATGCACAACGATGTTTCATAGCGGGGAAAAATATTCCCGGCTCTCTCGCAGAACCAAAGACCACGCGACAGTGCGTAGCCGATACCAAGCAGATATCGAATCTTTGAGTAGAAGTCAAGCAGAAGGAATTACCTAAAGACACGCCGAGAGCGATGCGAGAGTGAGCGTGCCTGTACGAGTGAGAGCATGTACCGCTCCTTTGAAGCTAGCCGTTCCGGCGTGGCTCCGATCATCCCGCGCGATTTGTGTGCAGAACGTCGCGTACACGCCCTTGCGCGTTTTGCGCGGTATAGCGTCCGCGCAGTGAGCTAGCTTCATTCTGCGCCGCGCAAACGGTGCTCGAGCGCGAAGCTTAGCTCGAGGCGACAACGCGCCGATTGGCGCTCATTTCGCTCCAGCAAGCAACGCACATTCGTATCGGTCCAACTGAAAGAGGCCGCAGAGAACGGTGGCATGTTTCGGATGTCGCCTATTAAAATTGTACAGTAGGCCTTCAACGGCAACCCGCCGCGCTAGATAAAGATGCTTACTGCGGTAGT
Organism: Dermacentor albipictus; assembly: GCF_038994185.2. Classification (NCBI taxonomy): domain Eukaryota; kingdom Metazoa; phylum Arthropoda; class Arachnida; order Ixodida; family Ixodidae; genus Dermacentor; species Dermacentor albipictus. The sequence goes on from NC_091826.1 coordinate 41,115,165, forward strand.
TTTGGCGATAAGGCGACCCCATCGGCGCCTGTGTTCTTTGCCGACGTCGTCACCACACCTCTGTTCATTTGCTAGTGTATCCGTGCGCAGTCACCACGCGGAAGCTGTGACTAATCGATTGGCCATTCTCCGCAAATCCCAAAGAGGCGAAATATATCTTGCGGCGCGCCGCATCATTAGTCGCAACCTAAATCGAGGCGCGCTTAACCGCTACGGCATAAAAGGTGATCACACTAACCCTATGGTATACGATGAGCCACTACGGATTTAAAAAAAAAATAATTCTGATGTCACACGTGCCAAACCAACGATCTGATTATGAGGCAGGTCGTAGTTGGGGACTCCGTATTAATTTTGACTTCCTGGGAATTTTTACGTGCATACAATGCAAATTGCACGAGCGTTTTTGCATTGCGCTGCTTTGGAATGCGGCCGCTGCAGGAATCGTATCCACGACCTCGAGCCCCAAATTGCCACGGCGGCTGCCATAGTTACGAAATCCGTAAACGTGAAGTGGAACACTGCCTTCCGGTAGGAGTGTGGTACAAGCCTAGCAGAGCTGAACACCTGCTGCACAATTATTTGTTGCGGTTCTCCTAAGCTCGTAGTGTCTCGCTAAATGCCTTGAAAGGCAGCGCGCGTCTCACGTATCGAAACGCGATAACAAGCGCTTAGTCGGCACACGTGAGCCCCTATGAAAGATGAGGGGCCGCTGTACAAAATTATCACTACACAGAGAAGCCGATCCTTATGTTCCAATTGTGGTCCCTCATACAAATTAAGGAAACGTTATTAGACAAGAACAAATGAAGCAATGCAGTTTTACGCACGCGGGGCGACGCTGCCTCTTCGCCTACCATTGTTTCAAACGAAGTGACGGCGGCAGCGAGAGTTAGTATCGCGTGCTTTTGCTCCGGGCCATGCGGTTTGCTTGAAGAAATTGAACGGTGTGCTTAACATCTCACGCTCGTCAATTTCAAAATAGAAAAAAAGGCTACGTGCTCAAGAAAACGAGATTACTTACCTATCTGCAGAAGTTCGGCTGCGACTGTTTCGGGGTGCCTTTTCTCCAACAGGCGCCGTGACCTCTGCCCCGCAACTCATCAAAGCAACCAGGCTCGCACATCAGTCGAAGACTAGTAGCTGGGTGAGCCAGCGACTTCAACAGATAAACGTCCCACTTATCGTCGTCAAAGAATTTCACTAACATGTGCGTCATGATGTCCGAAAAAAAAATACTTTCATCAAAAGCACGACGCGTGAGCCACTGCCCAACAGCAAGGTGCAACCAAGGGCGCTATTCTGGACATTCCGCCATTTTCTTCGGTGCGTGACGTAGGCGCGACGCAAACAAAATGGCGCCGGTGGCCCAGTTTTGCTTACGTAACGTGACGCCAACTTGACGTTTCGCCTAAGAAACTGAAATGAAGGCACTGAATGTAGCGTTATCGGTAAAGCAAAACAGTTTTCCTCCGCAGTAAAAATAAAGCAGCTATCTCAAAGCGTATGATTGTTCCGTCGAAAACGCTTCGCGCTTCCGTCGTCTGCTGCGTACAAGCCGTCGTCTGCTTCAATAGCTAGGATGCGTGTCCCCGGAAAATGCAATGAGTCATCGCATGTTGGCGCCAATGCCCTTGTTTTCTTGCTTGAGACAACATACACGACCTACCAGTGGTGATGCGCGCACGTTCTAGGCCACGTTATCGCTATTTCGTGAAACGCAAGTGACTCAGCCCGACTCGGCTGGCTCAGAAACGGCCGAATATCACCGATAGCGTTGCGGGCACCAGAGATAACCACTAGCGCGACGCAAGCGCCGGCGCTGCCATCTCTTGTTCATTTCGCTAGTTACTCGCACCGCCGGAGGAAACTTCAAGGCGCCACCTTGCGTACATTTCTTTTTATAAATTAGAAAGAGGCCGTTGTCATAACGTCTGATTGTGCGAAAAGGCATTAATCTCGATTACAATAGAAATGCAGCAGTGAAAAGTGGACAACATTGCTGAAAGTTTGCTATATTCAACCAATATTATTTCGTATAAACGCGTTCTTTTAAAAAACGATGGCCCCAAACACAAATGCCAACACCACCCGAGAGCGATGCAAATACTATGAGCACGCGTTATGAACAAAAGATTTTCGTGGCGCCAAACGACGGGGAAAATGTGGCGATACGCATTCCTCTCGGCTGCCATTGCATATGGCTGCTCATTAGCATAATTCGCGCGGCTCGTCGCAGCAAAAATTATGGCGGAAAATCTCAGCAATGGCGGCCCAGTGCAACGTCACGCATCGTCAAACTGACGATTACGAAACAGCCCTTCCTGTGACGCTCCTCACAAGATATTGCTTCAGCCAATCAGCAAGCTGGCATGGCGCATATCTTGAATCGCCACCACATATTCGCGCAATTGCAGATGCATTGCACTGGCTTCTGCACGCTACCGCTCACATTCTTTTTGAAGCGCTAACATCACAATATATCTGCCAAGGACCAAAAAAATGTATTAGTCCATAAAATTTGCAGCTCCACGTCACGTTTCGTCATCTTGATGAAAACGCAAAATGACATTTCGCAAAACTTCCGTTTCCCGGCAAAAATTTCAAGGCACGTGAGCTCGCCACAGCCAATAAGAGATTAAACATGGCGGATAATGGCGGCTGTGCAGCCGCCATGCGTGTCCAGAATAGAGCCCCAAGTAACTGAATCTGAAGGCCGTTCACAGCTTCACTATCGTATTGAGTTATAAAAACCTTTCAAACACAAAATAACGGCACTGAAAAACCGCTAAATAATTATCAATAATTTCTCATCCACTAACCACCATAAATTTTGGAGAACAACCAAATTAGTAGCGTCAACAACAAATACTACGACGAAACAATGCGACTACGAAACTAGTGGTACGCATGCCTACTGTTGCAAAAGTGTGCGCAAAACGAAGCTAAAACGGTTGCGACCACGTAGCACATTGACGTTACTTTGACGTTTGTTGCGCCACCTTGAAATAAAAATCACTACTAGTTTTGCTAATTTCACAATAGTAACGCTTCAAAAATGGTTTTTAGCGCCTTCGCAGATAGCGGAGCGACAAGTAAGCTATGATAAGAGACCGGTACATGTATTTCTTTCATTTCCCTTTGGTGTTCTTCTGCGTACCTGAACATACGAGACCTGCAGGCTTGGTAGACGAGAGGACGACAGTTCGGAGAGCCTCAAATAAATCGCGTGCTCCTTGCAAGGCGACAGTCGGGAGCAACCGCAGATACAGCAATTAGCTGTGATACTGTTGCGGCTGTTGCTGAATCCGAAGCTCTTTGAAGTCAATGTTTACAGCGGCTGCGCGCCGCGATCTCAAAGCGCGTTTGTTCTTTGATCTCTAGTACCGCGCACATTGGATAAAAAAAAGCTATATTTGCTTTACGGACAGAGGGTGCGTCGCAGGAAATTCGAAGACCTCCCACGTGTATGTTTGTGGCGTGTGCGCGCTTGCATCCTACGGTTCCCACAGCGCGTCCGATGCTCCAAGGTAGCGGCGTCGCGTGTCGGCGCCTGTCTTATCGCCGGCCGCGCTGCCGCCGTGTCTGCTTTTGGGGAACTCCACATGCGCGTATATAAAAGCGTATGTATAAAAGTGTATAGGAAAGTGTGTAAAAGTATATAAAAGTGTTTAATACCTGTGTCTTACCAGTACTCACCTACGGGGCAGAAACCTGGAGGCTTAAGAAAAGGGTTCTACTCAAATTGAGGACGACGCAGCGGGCTATGGAAATAAGAATGATAGGTGTAACGTTAAGGGATAAGAAAAGAGCAGATTGGGTGAGGGAACAAACGTGAGTTAATGACATCTTAATTGAAATCAAGAAAAAGAAATGGGCATGGGCAGGACATGTAATGAGGAGGGAAGATAACCGATGGTCATTAAGTGTTACGGACTGGTTTCCAAGGGAAGGGAGGCGTAGCAGGGGGCGGCAGAAAGTTAGGTGGGCGGATGAGATAAAGAAGTTTGCAGGGACAACATGGTCACAATCAGTACATGACCGGGGCAGTTGGAGAAGCATGGGAGAGGACTTTGCCCTGCAGTGGGCGTAACTGGGCTGATGATGATGATGATAATGAAGATGACATGCAAGTGAATTTCGCATTCTTCTGCTCCCCGAAACGCGCTCATTTTAGATCGCACCAATGGTCATGTCATCTAGTGTATGTTAAAACGACAACGGCATTAGTACACCGGCGAAGAAATAAATCGTTATGAACTTGGGTGGTCATGAGTCTAGTCTAACATTTCAGATTTTACGTAGCGAAAACGGCTACGAAAACGGGGCGGTCCCGGAGATACGCGCTTCAAAGCACCAGCTGTAGCGACACCACGGGGATGCTGCACGAGGCGCCGGCGCCAAGCATTTCCGAGCTGACTGGCTTTCGAATGAGAGGAGTATGCGCTCGCTCGTGGCCTATTAGTTAGAGTACCGGGCTCGACGGCCGACGTTCGATTCCACCCCGTCGGTCACATATTATTTTCTTTTAATGAGAGCGAGGCGAAAGAAGAACCTACCTGCCGCAAAGTGGCAGGAATGAGGTTGGAACGCTTCGCAATACATTTTTGTAATGTCTTCATATGCGAGTTCTAATTATTGTGTACTGGACTCAACTGCTACACAACAAAAAACAACTAGAAAAATCAACACAAATTACTTAATAAATTGTTTATTGAGTACAATCAACGGTAACATTGTTGTGCAAAGATTGAGCGAACTCAATTGCTCTTGTAAATTTGTTGAAGTGTGTTCTTTCAACAATTCCCCAAGAATGTATCAATGGTTAAACAACAGTCAATTTTTTACGGGCGGGCCAACCCCCCCTAAAAAAAAACGAAATAAACATATTTAACAAAATAACAATATAATATAAGTTTATTATTATTAATATTATTCTTATTATTATACTATAATAACAATATATATAAAAATGAATATATTAGAAACAAAACAAAACAAATATATATATATATATACATAATTAATAAATAATAAATAATATATATATATACATAATTCTTTTTCATTGTCGTTCCGTTCTGACATTCTGGTTTCATGCATTCTGCACGACTTTTCGTTTATTGCGCAATTTTACCCGCATTGCAGGCGCAGGTGCTGTTTTTGTTTTGTCCGTATGTGTTTTTTTTAAATAAATGTTTCTGATTTATTTGTGACCACTAAAAAACAAAAGAACCAGACAGAGGTTGCTATGCAGGAGTTCCCTGTGAAAAGTCCCGAGCGACGCAAGAAATGATAATGGAATTCATCTTCATAAACAAGGCTTTTTCGGCAGCGTGGTTCACATAACCCCTTTTATACCATGAGCGCCAAACCATGCGAGCTACCTGTAAAGCATATGAAACAATATTCATGGTGGCTACTGGATGTGAGCCCATGAACGCGATTTTAATCCCACTCGCACATACGCGCACTCACACACATTCACACGACGAAGTCAGATAATGGTATACATATTGAATTTATTTTCAAGAAAGTCCTGAGTAGCGCGGTTATCATGACAAACAAGTGTAATACACCACAACCTATTTCTGGCGTGCAACGGTGTCACCGACGCTGGTTGATGATCAGTGCCGGAGCATATACCTAAAGCTTATACTTCCACGCTACAATGCGGCAAAACATATTATACAGATTGATTTGGAGTAGCTATTTAAGTCGCAACGCAAGTTGCATAATAGAAGCAATAGGTGACAGAGTGCTACAGAAACACTTCACCGTGCGGGCGCTACTAACGGCGCACTAAACACTTGCTGTACGAGTACGTCTCGTGGCGCTTGCAGGGAAGTGCGGCCGTCGTGACGAAAATTGAACCCGTAACCTTTTTCTCTACGTAAGAAAATGTGTTATCACTTACTGAATATTATAGGGACTATGTGGAAGCGTCGCAAAAAGATTTGCAACATGTTATGTCGAACTCACAGAGTACAGTGCTCAGCGATCGAAACGCGTTATCGGAACGTATGGCAGCCGGCAGCTAATTATTATTATTTTTTGAGACATGACGGAGCCCTGGGACACAAAAAGCTGATTAAATCTGGTTCACGGTGCAGGCGAATTGCTTTTATGACGCGTTGCGGCTGCCTTCGTGTCACCCCCCCCCCCCCCCCCCCCAAGCTATCCCTTCGGCGCTCTCCTACGGAGCAACAAGCACCGGTCGTCATGTGGGCCGAGTAGACAGCTTCACTTGCTGGGCACTGTAGAGCACTACACTGCACGAAATATGTCAATGCGGCGAGGGCACTAGTTTCAAACGTGTGAGCCAAATACTAAGAAAATAATGACATTAAATGTAAGAATAAGGTCACTGAGCGACTGCTGTTGCTCCACATAACAATGAATGAACAGCTATTGGTTTTGATCCCAAGCTTCCCGTCTCCTCCACTGGAAAAAGAAAAGAAAGCAAGAAAGCTACAGAAAAGAAATAAAATAAAATAAAGAGGTGGTGGCAAAGGCATAATTTTTCACACAGCATAATGTTTTTTTAAATCAACGAACAATCTCTAGCCTTAGACTTCTCGAACTCTTTGTTACGCACAGCAACGTAGCATCGGAACAAGGGCACAGTAATTTCTTCAGATGTTGCCACGACGGCGGCGGCGATCCACGCACGAAACACAGAGGCGCGCACAACATGGACTCGTTAACGTGCACACAACCAATGGCGCAAAACGCCCGCGGCTCGACGCCACATCACGAGAGACAACAGACGCTACTTGAACTTCGCCGGCTTATTGGGATCACCACCCGTGGTTCGCGGCCCTCCCCACACCGCTCCGGCCGACCTGCCGACGATGCAGACGCACGACGTTGTCAGTTCCACCGTCTTGTGGGTCAGTTCCGACGAGTTGCCGACGCGGTAGGCCACCCGAAACGTGCTCCTCACCTCTTGACAGCGGTAGTCGCCCACGTCGCTACAGCGACTGTCCGGGCAGTTGCACTTGGTGACGGGCAACTCCGAAGGGATCCGGGTGGGGTCCACGTCCGCGGTCATCGTGAACGGGCAGGTTGCGCGTTCGCCGAGGTCGGACGACGTTGGGTCAGGCGTGCAGGTACCCAAAGCGGATGACACACCGTGCAAGTCTGCCAAGGCTAGGAATACGCAGGCGATGTTGGCGAGTTCCGTACGCGGCATCTTTGAAGCTCACGCTGTACCGGCCTGCTGAAGATAAGGCACTGTTCTCGGACAAATTGAGGGCCTAGTACGAATCGTAGTACAAACTAAAGAAAAGGGTCTAATCGCAGCTTTCTCTTGCTACTATGATTCGCGCATTAGGAAATCTAAACGCGATTGTTAAATCCTGTCTCAGGCCACCAATGCACTGCGTCGCACGCCAACTATCGCACGCGAGGCACCTCCACCCTAACCGAGAGAACCAGCAAAAAGGACTGCCTGTGATCGTCGGCGAGCCACTGTGCTTCTCCAGAGCTACAACACGTTTTATTTGGCTCGCTATCGCAACAAGAGTAAGAGAGCGGCAACATTACGCGCGTTCGACCTTGGAGGACTGGTTGTCATGGCCGGTTGACGCTGAGGGAAAAACAGCCGTCTCTGCTTTTAACGTCGAAGGCGAGAGTTCAGTTGACGGAGCAGGAGCCGCCACCGAGAAACCGCTCGCGCTATGCAATTTACCCTTCCACGTGACGGACTTGCTCGGCTTTGCCTTGCGGTTTCTTTGTTTGCACTCCTGGCAGCAGACGCGGGATAGAGTCAAACGAAGTAAAAATAAAATGCTACGACAAGCACGCACAGGTAAATACATAAGTTTATCAGCTGCGCAAGCTGTCGAGGGTTTAAGCAGGAAAGAAAGAAAGAAGGAAAGAAAGGTGTACAATGCGGCATTGGATACAAATGTGCTTTACCTGAATAGGATAATAAGCGATGTGCCGCTGATAATGATGAACGTGAGGTCGATTTTCGTTTTTTTTTACGATTTGTAAAACTTTGTACTTCGCAAGTACTACAGGCGTCTTATCCTACCGCGGCCATATTGGGCATTTCCGATTGAGGTCGGTCTCTACCGGCCTTAACTGCAATAGAAAATGTCCCTTATGGCACCGGTATCATTCAGTGGCAGACTTTCTGATGGTACTCCTACTCATAATTCGAGACTTGATTAACGTCTGAGCGTGAGTTCTGACCGAACGGGTTCAATGGGCATTGTGTCAGTTGGAAGAAGGAAATTGTGCAAGGAAGTGTTACAAAAGTTAGAATTTATTTCCGCCAACGGGTTGCTCTGACCAAGACAGTTCCTTTCTGGAAACGGTTAGAGGAGCCAGTTTTATGGCTTCATAATTCGACGATGCATAATCGCTCCTTCAAGGCTTTGTCAACAGCGCTTTGTCATGATGGCCTTGTTAAGGTAAAACTTCGGGTGGAAATGTCGGCCTGAATGAGACAGTTTCAAACTTCAACCTGTTGATGTATACATTTTAATAAATAACATTTCTTAAACACTTTATTGTAGCATCGAATTTTTATATATACCTTTACGTCCTGTGTATGTACGCACCAACCGTTTCCCGTCAATACTTAAAAGAAGGGGGAAGAGGATATCATCTATAGGCGTATCTGTCTTTGGGAAAAGCCCGCGTAAAATTTAGTATTATCTTTGTTCTTAAACATAAGAGGTTGGGGACGAATTTGGTGTCTAATAATCTGGTTTCCACATCACAGTTTTCATCATGAATCATGCAATTATTTATTAACATTATCTTCACCTCGTCCATGAGGTGAAACAAATGGCAGTTTATTCTGTGAATAGCTAAACAAGGTTTTGTGAGTAAAATAAAAGGAACTGCCCATAGCCAATCAATGGCTGTCGATTGCTTCTCCATTTTACAGCGAAGGTGTTTATTGCTCTGGTTTCATGCATTTTTCGTCTCCGTCAACAAATCTGTGTGTGCAAAAACTACCATCATCAGCAATGACTCGTGTCAAAGCTCGCGCGATCATCATCGCCGTCGTCATCGTCGTCGTCTTCTACCACAGCTGCCTCCGATGGTGCTCATCATGGCGGCGTTCCCATACTGCCCCTCCCTCTGCTAAGGCGCTGACGGCACAGGATCACTGCCAGTCGGTGCGGAAATTTCGGCCCCGGATTCTTTGCCTCCGGGTGCATCGCGAAATGAAAATAGGAATGTATATAACAAGTTTTTAATGCGAATAAACGTGGATGCGTAAAAGAATGTGTATATGCGTGCGATTCGTCGTGATTATAACCGATCAAGACAATAAATGTGTTCGTACCTTTGTTCAAAATTCAATGTCACCTCTTTCCCGGGTGCTACACAGCTTCGCTGCTCATCCTCCTTCACAGAGTGTAATCGTTCATGATTCTTTTATCAATGTTAAAGAAAATAGCATGGTAAGTTTAGTACTTTTTTGTGTTTTTTGTTCTTAAAATTGTTATGCGAATTGCGGGATTACATTGTGCATTTTCGAGAAATCCTCGTTGATTTATCTCGCATTCTTACCTTTCCTCTTTCCAGCTTTGAATTCCTCCTGGTTTTCTTATAGCGGACCTACTGCGAAACCAAACGTTTTTTTACGACTACTTAGATAGATATTTGTGCAAATATGATTTTGCTTGCGTTGTTATTCCTATAACGGCTTTTACTACTATTGCATACAATTTGTTTTATTCTTGTATCACCCACGTCTCGGCCAATCCCTTGTTGTGGTTACGTGCAACTGTTTGGGATAACGTTAAACCTTAACCTTAAATAACCTTAAGATAACTATAAGTGACGCAGTCAGCGAGATGAGGAATACCAAGAGATGCTGACTGTTAGTAAGCTTCAAGGAACGATGATAAGTGATTGTTGCTGCTAGTATTGCTTTCATTTTAGCAGACAATTTCAGCTTCTACAGCAGTTAATCCACAGTGATTCCGGAATTTTATTTATCAATTGTCGTGGAATAACATTAACATAACATTAGATAACATTATTCAGAATAAGAATTCGATGCCTTCCGGCGGAGTGATTTCCTTTTAATACCACGAGTCGTGCATGCGAAATGCGGCGCGGAAAATATCCTCGAAGAGTACGGGTAACGCTCTCGTCCCTGCAAGTGTACAATGACCGACGTTGCAGTAGATGCCCTGCAGTTGGTTGTCCTGGTACTATCCTAAGCATCTGCGCCGTGAATTTGTCAAGGCTTAGGCGACACGGCAACGTGGGACGCTCCGTGGGTACTCATTGCCATCCTCGTCGCCAGTGTTTCGATCCATCCGGGTTCGTGAACAAGGGAGGGCTCGAGGCACCCTCCGTTAGAAGGAAGCTCCGCAGCGTGGTGGTGTTGAACGATGACCGACCGCCGATCGGCCGTGGTCGTCGGTGTTTATTGCGGTGCGGTGACAAATGTTGCCTGCCGAGCTTGGCAGGCAACCGAGCCTGGCGGCGAACGAACATTACGCCTGAGGGGGCGTCATATGCTTGCTACACCCATTGCAGCTAGCACAAGTGAATTCAGAGCCTCTAATTAGAGCGTTCATTAAGGTGGGTATAGTGGTAACTGCGCATTGCCTAAAGAGAGGCCGCTGCGAGCTTTTATCCAAAAGCGTTGCTCAGTGGCTATGGGGTCCTGCTGCAGGGAACGAGGTCACTGGTTCGACTCGAACCTATGATAACCACTTTCCGATTGGGGAGGAATGGAACAACGCTCGTAGCCTTGGGTTCGTTAGGGAGCCGTCTGGTAGCCAACTTCAATACCACTGTATCTGAGGAACTATGCTCACCCAACCCTCCCTGTCTAGGTGTACCTGAATAATGACGCAAGTGGATCGAGTCGGAAGTCGAGCTGACCTAGCCCGAACTGATCCCATTTACGTGCATCATAGTGGAGCACTTGTGCTCATCTAAGCGTGTTATATGCGAGTCAGGTGGCCACCTCGGAAAGTCTGGTTGAGCAAACTGATCTCAACACTCTCACGGCCCGGCCCGCTAGCGTTTACAGGAATCCTGCCACGGGACTTCGGTTTGACAAGCCAACTCGACTCGATAATATCGACATTATGTGAGATCCTGGGCCGGAATTCTCGGTGCGCTTCCATGCGTTCGTTAATTAGTTGAGTTACCAAAATAAGCGTGGTGGTCGGCCATAGTGGTTTGTGATGCCGCTTCAGAGTGAAACCGTTTGAAGGGACGTGACCGCTGTGGGTGTCGATCACCTTCGTGCTTCAACCAGACTGAGTCGTCTTACTCAAGGAAGCTTAGATTGTTCTGCCTCATGCCAGTGACTTTATTACCAGCCTGTTGAAAAGCACATACGTGAGAGCAAAATCGTGGCACTGAAAGTAACGTTAATATTTAGAGTGGCGCTGAACTTCTATGACGGCGTTCTGGCAGTAGGCGGGTGCGAGACATTGGCGTCAAGAAGCAAGCCATGCAACTACTGATTCGCATCAGGAACAGTGGCCTGGCAGCTACTAGGCGTCTCAGAAATCTAGCGAAAAGAAAAACGCTTTACGTTGTGTCCCCGCTTACGTTGTCCAAGCTGTTCAACGAGGAAAAAAAATATTCAAGAAAACATGGTACGACATGGAACATCCATGTGTTGTACAGGACGTTATCACATGAGTTGCTGTCTTGTAATATGGCGCTAAAAAGTTTCTTCCACATTTTATCCACGTTACCAGCCCCATGCTTAGTCGCTCATCTTTTAACGTCTACTATATAAGTGCATGCGTTTTGTGCTATAAATGTGGTTACTCGCCACTAACTTGGCACATACTTTTTTTTCGGTCGTAGTGTCAATACTTTGCGAGATTGTGCACGTTTGTTCTATCTTCAAATTTACATCGTAATCTTTATTTTTGAAAAGCTGCAACTAAATAAATATAAATGATATTTCTACTCTGCAATAGTAATAAAACTTTGGAGAAGGTACTTATGTTTATTTCAACATGTTCTGTAAAATTCATGGGCATCATTGCAATCTCATTTTATGTGCTTGCAAGTATGTTTCTGAAATTATTATTCAGTTTGTCTCGTGACTGATTAATAGAGATTTTGACCGTTTTAGAGAAAATAATTTTTAATTTGAGTAACTCGGCGACTACAAATCACATCTAATTCACCAAACATAAGTGCAGGAGCCGTTTTTGAAGGCATCAAATGGTCCCCAAATGTAAGTAATCCGAATCCCTCCTAACATAACGATGACTCTACATCGTCGGTGTTTTCACACTATTAGAAAGAGTATTAGCACTTTTTTCTGAACGAGTAAAGTCTCTCGGTATACAAGTCCTAAGTTTTGGGGAGTAGAAACAATCGGCTTGGAGGAGTTGATGTACTCGCGTTGGAGGAGTAGAAACACTCTGTCTGGGGGGTACGGAGCCGCGCCACAATTCCTTCTAGAGATCTTTGTGGGAAACTTATAAGTAGTAGGGGCATAACGCTGTCTGGCTGAAGCGCATTCACTTACCTTTATGGGAATGCCAAAAATCGCAGTGGGGAAAACTGCGAGGATGAAGGTGAAGTTGATGCCTTCCAGAAAGTGAGTGTGGTTCCCTACAAAGCCGCAAAGACTGCAGTGAACGTATATCTTTTCAGGCCAGTGGTTCAAATACATGGAGCGGAAGGCCACCACGTCAATAAAGTCCACTTTGGGCGAATTGTACCTGCGCAGATGTCAAGATGTTTACATTAAACAACGAATACCTCTTAAGGCAGGGTTACAACCTTCCGAATTATAAAGAGAAAATTGCAAGTAATACACCGCATGTCATTCATGTCTGAGCCTTAAATGAAACAAAATTTGCAGCAAGAACACCGAATTTGAGTCGCACCCGCAATTCATTCGCTCACGCTATAGAAAGGAGCAGCAAACCGACAAAATGCACGTGCAGAAACAAAGACGCATCATCGTGGCCATGACGTATTTCTATTCCTTGCAGCAACCAGCTCCGATGTTTGCAGCAGAGAAGAGCATGGTCTTCGATATGGGATTCGGTTCCTTGAGGGTGCTGTTACCGATCATGCCAAATAATTTTGCAACAATTCAGCGTTGCCAGCCTGCTTTGCGGATCATCATCATCATCATCATCATCATCAGCAGCAGCAGCAGCAGCAGCAGCAGCAGCAGCAGCAGCATCATCATCGTCGTCGTCGTCATCATCATCATCATCATCATCATCATCATCATCGCCATCATCATCATCAACAACAACAACCTCATCATCATCATTATCAGCCTGGTTATGCCCACTGCAGCGCAAAGGCCTCTACCATACTTCTCCAACAACCCCGGTCATGTACTAATCGTGGCCATGCCATGCCTGCAAACTTCTTAATCTCATCCGCCCACTTCACTTTCTTCCGCTCCCTGCTACGCTTCCCCTCCCTTGGGATCCAGTCCGTAACCCTTAATGACCATCGGTTATCTTCCCTCCTCATTACATGTCCTGCCCATGCCCATTTCTTTTTCTTGATTTCAACTACGATGTCATTAACTCGCGTTTGTTCCCTCACCCAATCTGCTCTTTTCTTATCCCTTAACGTTACACCTATCATTCTTCTTTCCATAGCTCGTTGCGTCGTCCTCAATTTGAGTAGAACCCTTTTCGTAAGCCTCCAGGTTTCTGCCCCGTAGGTGAGTACTGGTAAGACACAGCTATTATATACTTTTCTCTTGAGGGATAATGGCAACCTGCTCTTCATGATCTGAGAATGCCTGCCAAACGCACCCCAGCCCATTCTTATTATTCTGATTATTTCCGTCTCATGATCCGGATCCGCCATCACTGCCTGCCCTAAGTAGATGTATTCCCTCACGACTTCCAGTGCCTCGCTGCCGATTGTAAATTGCTGTTCTCTTCCGAGACTGCTAAGCATTGCTTTAGTTTTCTGCAGATTGATTTTGAGACCCACTCTTCTGCTTTGCGTCACCAGGTCAGTGAGCATGCATTGCAATTGGTCCCCTAAGTTACTAAGCAAGGCAATATCATCAGCGAATCGCAAGTTACTAAGGTATTCTCCATTAACTTTTATCCCCAATTCTTCCCAATCCAGGTCTCTGAATACCTCCTGTAAACATGCTGTGAATAGCATTGGAAATATCGTATCTCCCTGCCTGACGCCTTTCTTTCTTGGGATTTTGTTGCTTGCTTTATGGAGGACTACGGTGGCTGTGGAGCTGCTATAGATATCTTTCAGTATTTTTACATACGGCTCGTCTACACCTTGATTCCGTAATGCCTCCATGACTGCTGAGGTTTCGAAAGAATCAAATGCTTTCTCATAATCAATGAAAGCCATATATAAGGGTTGGTTATATCCCGCAAATTTCTCTATCACCTGATTGCTAGTATGAATATGGTTTATTGTTGAGTAGCTTTCACGGAATCCTGCCTGGTCCTTTGGTTGACAAAAGTGTAAGGTGTTCCTAATTCTATTTGCGATTACTTTAATAAATATTAAGATTATGTTGGCGTTCTTCCAAGATTCCGGCACGCTCGAGGTCATGAGGCATTGTGTATACAGGGTGGCCAGATTTCTAAAACAATATGCCCACGATCCTTATACAAAGCTGCCCTCCCCCTTTGTATAGCGCCCAAGGCTTTGTTTACTTCTTGCGGCGTTAATTGTGGGATGTCTTATTCCTCTAGACTATTCCCTCTTCTATTATCGTTATGGGTGCCACTGGTACTGTATCAATTTCTATAGAACTCCCCAGCCACTCGAACTATCTCATCCATATTAGTAATTAGCTGCACCCGTTAGACAATCCACAGCGGGCAAGTTTGAAAGGGTAATTTACTACTTAAATGAGTTTGTGATAAAGATTATGACCGTTTTGAAAAATTCCGACTTCTATAGTGATGGCATATCTTACCATGCTGTATAAAAGTTTTATTTGTTCGCTTTAGAAGCATTATGACGCACAGTGTACGAAATTGCCGTAAGATTTTTCATCTTTAAATTGTGAAATAGTAAATATGACATATCGTTTTTTGTTTACATTTAGCACTTTTGAATCACATTTATAAACGTATTGACGACGTGAATAAAAATTGCGCTTTGTATAGTCCCCTGATTGTGACTTTTGAGTGCAACCAACCTCGTCATGTAAAGTGGTGCTGTCAAGAAAGATCTTTTTTAATTTTAATATTTTTATTAGGATTCCCAATCTGAAGCTTCCTCTCAACTGTTTTTGTTTGTGTAATATTATCAGATACAGCGTCCCATACACACCTTGTAAGCCTTCCCGATTACTTCCCGATATTCTGTCCTGGTTCGTATGGTTCGCCCGTGTCAAGCACTCATCTATCGCGACTCCCAGACCATGTACCAAAGAACTTCCTATATTTGGCATTGTATTACATTTCTAGTTATTTTTTCTCAGTTTTATGAGTTTTTTTATTGTAGGGCGTTGCAACGAAATGTTTTTCGTTCTGGTTTTAGTTTCGTTTCACGGAAAGAATTACCGTTCCGGTTCTGCTCCGGAAGGAAAAAAAAAATTATTCGTAATGGTTCGTGTGCAAAAATTGTCTAAGCAAGGTGATAAAAACCCGTATTCGTTTTTCTGAATACGTGAATTATGAATTCTCACATCATACTCAGTGGTTCGAGTCAAGGCATCGAGCACGATCTCTGAAGCCGCACGTCATCCATTGTATTCGCCGAAATTCCAGACCGCTGTTACAAGGAAACGCACTTAAATGAAAACAAATGAACGATGAAACTTCAGTAACAAAGCGTCGTACCTCTAGAACACAAAACAATAAGCTCTTGAGCACGTGAGCCCTGGGTTTCGCCACGGTGCTTATCTTCTAGGGCTCCTCTGCACGCTTGGATTAGTGGATCGCTCGACCGGCTATCGCTAGCACTATGCTCGCCTGAGATAGGTGCGTATGCGAACCTTCCCAGATAATGCCCTAATGCTGACATTGCGCGACGTCGATCGTTTCCAATTGCCGACTTTCTCCTTTCACCCAAAACTGATTCAAAATATTTGGGCTTCACTCTGAAACAAAATAATAATCTCGTTTCCTTTTCGTGCCGCCCAAAAATATATTTTTGTTTTTTTTTTCGTCGTCGTTCCGTTCTGACACACTGGTTTTATGCATGCTGCACGATTTTTCGTTTATTGCGCAATTTTACCCGCATGCCATAGCATCGCAGGCGCAGGAGCTGTCCTTGTCGTTTTTTTTAACGGTGGCTTTGCAATTTTTTGTCGGTATGTTTTTTTTTCTTGAAATAAATATTTCTGATTTAATTGTGGCAAATAAAGAAAAAATTGGAGGACGCTTAAGCTTCGCCTTGAAGACCGGAACGTGATAGCGTTATCGCACCCCGTTCGCACTGCCCACTCATTCGCTCGGGATGCTCTCGAGTCACACAAAGACAAAACGTGTGCCTGAGCAAGTGGAATGAACCAAAAAACTCGGGTTCTCGGAGGGAGAAACGATCTACGCGAGCCAAACGTCGTGATCGGCACGGACAGCCGGGCCATGATGCGCCATGAAGGCGTACGTGATCATGGGGCTGACGCCTCGATGGTATCGTCCTCTAGAAGCGGGCGAGTGGCGCGCCAGTTGTCGGGGCAGCGCCGTACATGGTGAGGAGGGGGTCTCTTGTGTCTGCCGCAAGATGGCTCTGCGTGTGTGACAGGCTCAAAAAAAAAATGTAGTGGAAACGTACTTCGCTGCGTGTTTAACTGCGACTTCTGTAATTCACATGCTCATACTTACCGATATACACCGTAGTATAACTTTCTACGGCACGTTTTTAAGGCAACACCGCATTAACTTTGATGTTGTCTATGACGCCGAGTCTGATTCAGTCATAGAGCTAACAAAGTAGCCATCAAATCGAATTGAAAATCTTCCATTTTCCCATTCTACCCTACCCAGTTATGCACCGACAAGGAGCCCCACGTTTCACACGATGAAAGTTATGTTAACCAATGCTCGAAGCTTCATGCCGAAATAAGAAACACTGGAAACGATCATCACGGATGATGACACTGACATTGTTGTTATCACAGAGTCATGGCTAAACTCTGATATCGAGGACCACGAACTTCTGAACAACCCATCATATACCGTTTATAGGCAAGATAGGACCGGTCGTCGGGGGGGTGGGGTCTTGGTATTTGTCAAACAATGTCTAGTCTCTTCTCGCTTATCTACTGAAAGCCACCACGAGATCCTTTGTCTCAAGATAGTACTGCCGACAAGCACTACCATACTCATTTCTTGTTACCGTACCCCTGATTGTGACATTACATTAACAAACGAACTTAATTCCATCATATCGAATCTATTCTCCCGTTTTCCTCGTGCTAATCTCGTGCTATGCGGCTACTTCAACTTCCCGGACATTGACTGGGAAAGCCGCAAGGCTTCAACCCGCGCGTCTAAAGATTTCCTAGAAGCAGTTCTTACGTACAATCTAAGCCAAGTAGTTACCAGACCTACTCGCAGTAATAACATTCTTTATTTAGTACTTACTACCAATAATGAAGTAATAAATTCATTACAGTATGTTAAAAGTCTGAGCGATCATACATTTTGTTTTGTAACATAGCTATTGAACTTCCTACCCGCCAGCCATCTACTAAATACATCCGAGATTACAATAAAGCAAGCTTTACATAAATAAACAATGAGCTAGTATCATTTTTGTTGACTTCCATCAATCAGCCCCTTCCAGAACAGTTGATCAAAGCTGGTTACTCTATAAACATAAACTTTTGTCTCTTCTTGAGGCCCATGTTCCTCTTGTACGTATTCGCGGGGATGCCGGCAGACCGTGGTATTCGAACAACCTTAAAAAGCTATCTAGGAAAAAAAAGTGCATTTTCCGCGAACTCAAACGACGCAACAATTCGAAAAAATGGGAAAGATACTTGACGGTATTGCGGGAATACACAAGTTTCCTGAGACAATCTAAACGCACATATTTCCACCAGGATCTGTTGAGCATTCTCCGTGTCAACCTTCGCAAGTTCTGGAACTCATTATCACTTAAACGTACTTCATGTCATAGTATCGCATTAATCAACTCGGACGGGTCTCCTGTTTCAGTGAATCAGCGTCCCGATGTCATGAACTCTTATTTTTGCTCGGTTTTCACTAACGAACCTCCCACAGATATTCCTACGTTGCCATCTACTCACTTTTCGGAAATTCCGGCTGGTAATATAAATACTCAAAGAATCTCCAATTTCATCGATAACCTTAAACTTTCGAGTGCGCCAGGCCCAGATGGCATAACGGCCAAAGTTTTAAAGGGAACCAAATATCAGTCTAGTCGCTTCTTGAAATTGATTTTCACTCGATCTATCGCGTCTTCCACTATTCCGAATGATTGGAAAATTAGCAGTATTGTACCTGTGTACAGATCTGGTAGTCGTTCTAGTCAAAGTAACTACCGCCCTATTTCCCTAACTTGCATACCTTCTAAAATTCTAGAGCGTATATTGTACTCCAGCATTGCATCTCATTTAGACAAGCACTCTTTTTTCTTTCCTAATCAACATGGATTTAGACGAGGCCACTCACATGAAACGCAGCTGTTCGAATTCACCACAGACCTTCACCTCCACCTTGACTCCCATTTCCAAACCGACGTTATCTATCTCGACTTTGCAAAGGCATTTGAACGTGTCGCCCATCTACGTCTTAACGCGAAACTTGCTTGTCTTAATCTCGACCCACTTGTATTGTCCTGGATTGAATGTTTTCTCACAAACCGCTCACAACACACTGTCTTCGATAACCTTAAGTCGCCAAGTAGACCAGTCTTGTCAGGTGTACCACAGGGCTCTGTGCTCGGACATCTTTTGTTTCTAATTTTTATAAATGACCTCCCTAATAGCATTCTTTCATCAATTCGGTTATTCGCTGATGACTGCGTCTTGTATAGGCGCATATCCTCCCGTAATGACCAACTAATACTCCAGGGAGACCTAAACAAAATAGCAAATTGGTGCTCTATTTGGCTCATGTCCCTCAACGTTTCCAAGTGCAAGTACATGTGTGTAACTCGCAAGCGGGACATCATTAACCACTAGTACTTTCTTAATTCCACACCCTTGACTAAAGTTGACTCTTACCGTTATCTAGGCGTTACCATCACTAATAAGCTTAGGTGGTCTGCACACATAACTCAACTCATAAATGACTGTTCTAAATCACTTGGCCTACTCAAAAGATCGATTTTTCTGTCTCCTGTTCCCGTGCGCAAGCTTGCCTATGAAACATTCATTCGGATTAAACTTGAATACGCCTCAGAAATTTGGAACCCTCACCAGTCCTATCTTACTAACTCGCTCGAAGCAATGCAGAATCGCGCAGCCCGTTTTATCGCTTCAAACTATGACTGGCATACAAGTATAAGCGGCATTAAATCATCCCTCAGCATCCCTAGTCTAGTACTTCGTAGGAAGATTTCACAACTTTCCCTTTTCCACCAACTCTATTACAATTTCCCTCGCCTCAGGAACACTCTCTTACTTCCGCCCAACCGCTCTTCTAAGCGTCTCTTTCACAACCTGAGTCTACAACGTCTCCATGGTTCCTCAAATGCCTTCAACAACTCTTTCTTACCCAGTGCTATTGAATTGTGGAACGCGCTACCCAACAGCATAGTAAATGAAAGTAATCCAGATAAATTTAGACACCTGTTGTCATTTTTCTAAACCCTTAACCTACCAGTACTCTGCTGTTAATCTAACGTCTAAGTTCTTTTTTTTTCACTTTCCTGTTAAATTGCCGGTTGTGTTGCCATTCCTACTTCCGGTTCGTACCTTACTTTTTTTTTCTTGCCCGTCGTCTACTAGCATGCATACTAAGTTTTGTTTGCCGTTGTAATAATGAGTTAACCATTGTATAATGATGACCATAGTGTTTATTGATGCATTTGTCCCCCCCCCCCCCTTATGTAATACCCTTGAAAAGGGTCCTTAAGGGTCAATAAATGATGATGATGATTATGATGATGATGACTAGAGGCGCTTTTGTCCCGCTTGGAAGCATCGAACTCATGTGAGAATCCTGAAACTATTAAGCACATCTTCTTGGATTTCCATGACTCAGTTTTCTTGTGGGATGTTCTCAAACGAACTCTGAAGAAAGAGCTGCCGTTAAGTCCTTTCGGTACTCGGTTCTTACTGTGTGTAGACACAGGGGGAGGGCCGGCTGACTTGATAATGCTTTTGTGTATGAGCAGCATGTGGAAAACGCGCATGGATGTCAGGAATGCCCGCGTAGATGAAAGGTCTGCGAGGGAAAACCTAGGTGAAAGTCTTAGGTACAGGCGTGATGCCCTGAAGCACATGATTGAACCGCCAGAGTTGTTTCATGAGCTTGACACTATGGTGTCTGTGATATCCTCTTTGAGTGCCTTTTAAATATGTAAAATCTCTCGAAGTGATGTAATATTACTTTTCGGCACCAAGTGGCGTACTTTGTACGCGTTTGAGTGGTGTTGAAATCAAGGTATAAAAGAAAAAAAACTGATGGCTGAGTGGTAGCGTCTCCATTTAACATTCCGCATACCCTGGTTCGATTCCCACTGAGGCCCTCGTGCAAGTTGCTTTTATTTGTGAATTGCCTTCCGGGATTTTTCGCTCAGGGCCAACGCCACCAGCGGCAACGACACCGGCTTTTCTGCGACACGAGCTACTTAACGTTATGGTCTTGAAACCAGGCAAAAGTTGTCATTCAGGGGTTCCCTGTGAAAAGTGCCGAATGATGCAGGAAATGATAATGGAAAATGCGGGATTCACCTTCATAAACGAGGCACGCGTTCTGGGCTTTTTCGGCAGCGGGGTTCAAGACATTCCCCCTTTTATACAATGAGCATCGAACCGTGCGAGTAATTTGTAAAGCATATGAAACGATATTCATGGTGGCTACTGGATGTGAGCCCGTGAACGCGATTTTAATCCCACTCGCACATACGCGCACTAAGACAGATTCACACGACGAAGTGATATCATTGTATACGCATTGACGTTATTTTCAAGGAAGTCCTGCGTAGCGCGGCTATCATGACAAACATGTCTAATACACCACAACGTATTTCTGGCGTGCAACGGGGTCACGCTGGTTGGTGGAGTGCAACGCTGATTGGTGGTCAATGCCGGAGCTTATTACTGGCATATACCTAAAGCTTATACTTACACGCTACAATACGGTAAAATATGTTAAACAGATTGATTCGGAGTAGCTATTTAAGTCACAACACAAGTTGCATAAACGAGCCATAGGTGACACATTGCTACAGAAACACTTCACCGTGCAGGCGCTGCTAACGGTGCGCTAAAAGCTTGCCGTACGAGTATGTGTCATTGCGCTCCCAGGGATATGCCACCATCGTGACGAAAATTGAACGCGTAACCTTCTTCTCTGCGTAAAAAATGTCTTGTCACATAGCGAATATTATAGGGACTATGTGAAACCGTCGGAACAAGACTGGCAACGTGTTATGTCGAAATCACAGAGTACAGTGCTGAGCGGTCGAAACGCCTTATCGGAACGTGTGGCAGCCGGCACCTTTTTTTTTTTTTTGAGACACGGCGGAGCCCTGGGAGACACAAAGCTGATTAATTGTGGTAAACGGTGAAGGCGAATTGCTTTTATGACGTGTTGCGGCTGCCGTTGTGTCACCGCCCCCCCCCCCCCGGCCCCCCAGCTATCTCTTCGGTGCCCTCCTACAGAGCAACAAGCACGCCTCTTCATGTGGTTCGAGTGGCGAATTTCACTCGCTGGACACTTTAGAGCACTGTGCTGTACCAAATATTTCAATGCGGCAAGGGCACTAGTTCCAAACGTGAGCCGAATACTAAGAAAATAATGACATTAAATATAAAAATAAGACCACTGAGCCACTGCTGTTGGGCCACATAAGAAGGAATGAAGAGCTATTCGTTTTCATACCAAACTCCGCGTCTTCCCCACAGGAAAAAGGAAAGAAAAGAAGAAAGCTACAGAAAAGAAATAAAATAAAAGAAAGCGGTGGTGGCAAATGCATAATTTTTCACACATCATAATTTTATTAAAAATCAACGAACCATCTTTGGCCTCAGACTTCTCGAACACTTTATTACACACAGTAAGGCAGCGTCGGAACAAGGGCACAGGTAATTCTTCAGACGTTGCCACGACGGCGGCGGCGATCCACGCATGAAACACGGAGGCGTGCACAACATGGACTCGTTAACGTGCACACAAAAGCGACGAAAAGTGTGCAAACGCCCGCGGCTCGACGCCAAATTGCCAGAGACGACAGACGCTACTTGAACTCCTCCAGCTCATTGGGATCACCGGCTCTGGTTTGCAGCCCTCCCCGCACCGCTCCGGCCTACCTGCCGACGACGCA
Organism: Dermacentor albipictus; assembly: GCF_038994185.2. Taxonomy (NCBI): domain Eukaryota; kingdom Metazoa; phylum Arthropoda; class Arachnida; order Ixodida; family Ixodidae; genus Dermacentor; species Dermacentor albipictus. The sequence goes on from NC_091826.1 coordinate 41,137,560, forward strand.
GACGCACGACGTTGTCAGTTCCACCGTCTTGTAGGTCAGTTCCGACGAGTTGCCGACGTGGTAGGCCACCCGAAACGTGCTCCTCACCTCTTGACAGCGGTAGTCGCCCACGTCGCTGCAGCGACTGTCCGGGCAGTTGCACTTGGTGACGGGCAACTCCGAAGGGATCCGGGGGGGTCCACGTCCGCGGTCATCGTGAACGGGCAGGTTGCGCGTTCGCCGGGGTCGGGCGACGTTGGGTTAGGCGTGCAGGTACCCAAAGCGGATGACACACCGTGCAAGGCTGCCACGACTAGGAATATGCAGGCGAAGCTGGCGAGTTGCGTACGCGGCATCGTTGAAGCTCACGCTATACCGGCCAGCTGAAGACAAGCCACTGCTCTCGGACAAATTGAAGGCCGAGTAGGAATCGTAGTACAAACTAAGGAAAAGGGCCTAATGACTGCTTTCCCTTGCTGATCTGCTTGGCGTATACTAAATGTTACCAAAATGTTGCTAAACTGTCTCTGAAGGCTCAAAAGTACTGGTTCTCACGCCAACGGTCGCACGCTAGGCACCGCCACCCGAACCAAAAGAACCAACATAAAGGACTGCCGGCGGTCGTCGGCAAGCCGCTGTGCTTCTCAAGAGCTACAACACGTTTTACTTGACATGAAAAAAGAATGGTTCGGCAAGCACATAGAGGGTTATCAGCCGCGCCAGCTGTCGAGGGCTTAAGCAGGAAAGAATGAAAAAAAATGAAGAAGAAAGAAAGAAACAAAGGTATGGAATGTGCAACACATACGATTGTTCTTTACCTGAAGAGGATAATAAGCGATAGCATATATGTGTGGCTGATACCAATGAACATGAGGTCGATTTCGTTTTTTTTAGCGGTTTGTTGAACTTGGTACTTCACAAGAACTGCAGGCGTCCTATCTTACCCCGGCCATAAGGGGCACTTCGGATTGAGATCTCGGTCAGCCTTAATTGCAGTGGCAGAAGTCCCTGATGACACCGGTATGATTCAGTGGCGGACTTTCTGATGCTACTCCTACTCATAATGCGAGACCGGATTCCCGTGTGAGCGTCAGCTCTGACCAAACGTGTCCAACGGGTATGGCGTCAGTTGGAACAAGGGAATCGTACAAGGAAGCGTTGCAAAAATTGAAAATTATTTCCGTGAACGGGTTGCTCCGACCAAGAGAGTTCCTTTCTGAAAACGGTTAGAGTACCAGTTTTACGGTTTCCCAATTCGACGATGCTCAATCGCTCCTCCAGTGCTTTGTCAACACAGCGCTTTGTCATCGCCTTGTTAAGGTAAAGCTTCGTCAGAAAATGGCGACCTGAATAAGGCAGTTTCAAACTCGAACCTGTTGATGTATACATTTTAATAATTAACCTCTTGTGAACACTTTATATTACCATCGCATTTTTATATATGTGTTTATGTCCAGCCTGTGTACGCGCCGATTGTCTCCAGTAATTACATAAAAGAAGGGGCAGGATGTTATCAGCTATAGGCGCATCTCTCTTTCCAAAGGCGTGCGTAAGATGCGATATTATCCTTATTCCTAAGCATAAGGGATTGGGAACTATTTTGCTGTCTAATCTTCACAACTGCGTTGGACATAGGAGTTTTCGCCATCAATCATGCAATTATTTATTAAAATTATAGTTACCTCACCCGTGGAGTGAAATGAATTACAATTTATTCTATGAATAGAAAAGCAAGGTTTTTTAAAGAAAACAAAGGTAGCGAACAAATGGCTGTCAATTTCTGCATTTCACAGCGGAGCTGTTTATGCCTATGGTTCCGTGCATTTTTCGTCTGCGTCAACAAATCTGTGTGAGCAAAAACTACAATCATCAGCAATAGCTAGTGCCACTGCTCGCCCGTTCGCCGTTATCTTCTGCCACAGCTGCCTCCGATGGTCCGTCGGTCGGTCGGTCGGTCGGTCACTCAGTATTTTATTTTCACCAAATAAAATCATCTGTGAAATAGGGAAGATGGCGAAAAACCTGCGGATACTGCAGCTTGACTAAACACCGTCCACCCGGTAGGAGCAATGACATGGTAAATATACAAGCAAAATGCGAATTATACAAGCGAAAAGTGGATAATTGAACTGACAGTGCAAACACACAAGCGAAAGCAAATTATTGTACACCAGTACGAAAATAATAGTACATATAGTATCATATTTGCACATAATAAAGAAAGAGAAGACAAATGACATGGTAGTTCTATGCTTAGTGAAAACATAATGATATACAACAATACAATTTAAGGAATGCGCAATTACAAAAGCAAATTAACTACATTGGTGGGATTCAGTGTTTTGATTTCAATGTCTTGCTGCTCATATGCGTTTGGAGTGCTTGGTGATGTGTGACTAAGCATTTGCGTTCCGTAAATGGTGCGTGAAAATGGAGTTTTCCAAGGGGGATTTTACCGAAAGAAGTAAATCCTTTGAGTAGGTTCAACATTTGCATGTGTGAGAAATGTGTCAAGCTTCCCGTGATTTCCACCAATGTAGGATTGTAACAGCCTGCCTTTGTATATATCGTTCGCCAAAGATGTATGGTGTGTTCAACGTACGGTATGTTCTCGATTGCCCTTATAGCTCTTTTTTTAAGTATATTTTCTTATTCAAATTGGTTAATGTAATGTTTCCCCATATTAAAGCACAGTAGTTCAAGTCAGCATGGAAGAGAGCTTGATAAATATGTCGCTTTATGGTAAGATGCAAGAGATTTCGACAACAATTTAAAGCACCATCCACGCGTCTCAGCTTTAAGCTAATCTGATCTATTTGCTCATTATAGGATACATGGTCATTAAATATTACTCCAAGCGTCTTAATTGATTTGGTTACTGCAATTTTGTGTGGGCCTAGGGTAATATGGTAAGGTAACTGTAAAGATGTGCCAAGGGATCGAAACAGTCCACATTTTTTTTTTGCTTCATTTAGCGTTAAATTTTTTTCAGTACACCTATCGCGAAGCTTATAACAGGTGTTTGCTGCTAGCGCCTCAAGAGTGTAATGCAAAAGGATAGACAGCTGGGCGAGTTGGTACGGTAACATGATATTGGCTTCTAGCGCGAAGTGAAACACGGACACAGAAAGGAGCAGACAGGACGAGCGCTAACTCTCAACTAAATTTTTATTGAAACGAAGAACATATATATAGGTGATTGCAAAAACCGTAGCATCAGAACATGACAATGTAAAAGCATCAGTTAAACATGTCAGTGGGTAAGGAAGTCAAAGAACAAAAAAAATTATTTCAGATTAGTACACGTATTGCGAAGGTACTGGAATTCGCAATCTAACAGAGACAACGAAGCATGACTGACACAAGTGTCTCCTAATCTTTTTATGTGGAAAGCCTCGATAATTGCCTTGCAGCACGGGCATAGTTTATCAGATTCCACTCGAATGTGGGAAAGCTTACATTGGACAGAGTGGTAGATGCATTAACATTAGACTAAAAGAACACAAACATTCACTAAACAACCCTAACGCATCACATTTAGCCGCACATTGTTTCGATTGCGGATGCAAGCCTTTCTTTAAAGACACAAAAATTCTTTCTAGACACAGATGCCAAACCACGAGGGAAATTATCGAGGCTTTCCACATAAAAAGATTAGGAGACACTTGTGTCAGTCATGCTTCGTTGTCTCTGTTAGATTGCGAATTCCAGTACCTTCGCAATACGTGTACTAATCTGAAATAATTTTTTTTGTTCTTTGACTTCCTTACCCACTGACATGTTTAACTGATGCTTTTACATTGTCATGTTCTGATGCTACGGTTTTTGCAATCACCTATATATATGTTCTTCGTTTCAATAAAAATTTAGTTGAGAGTTAGCGCTCGTCCTGTCTGCTCCTTTCTGTGTCCGTGTTTCACTTCGCGCTAGAAGCCAATATCACGCCTCAAGAGTGCCTAACCTTTTTTCAGTTAAATATGGTGTGCAATCATCAGCATAAATTTTAAATCTGCAATTTTCGTCGATGTTGATTATGTCATTGACGTTATATAAAAAATAATACAGGCCCTGGAATCCTGCCTTGTGACACCCCGCTTTTAATTGGTTGTGTGCATGATTTAAAGCCATTTATTTCAACGTACTGCGACCGCGCACTAAATACCACTGAATAAGTTTGAGTGATATTCCTCTAAATCTATAGCATTTTAATTTATTTAATAATTCATGTCTTACGCTATCAAAGGCCTTACGGAAGTCCAAATATAATGCAAGTGTCAAAAGCCTCTTTTCCCTTTTGTCTAGTATGATTTGTTTCTGTGCTAATAGAGCGCTTTCAGTTGAACGTTTCTTTCTGAAACCATATTGACATTCGGTAATAAGATTGTACTTTCTCGAGAAGATATCATTTCTATCGTTTATTATTTTTTCAAGGCATTCCGAGAAAATAGGTGAGCAGAGATATTCGGCGATACTTGCCTAAATTGTTTTCATCTCCTGTGTTGTATATTGCGGTAACTTTTGCTAGTTGCATGAGCGTTGGAAAAATAGCTGATGATAACACCAAGTTGTAGATACGTGTTATTACTTCTGCTATGATGTCTAATACATACTTTATTGGTCGCATTTCTTTGCCATCAGGATCACAGCTGCGACTGTTTTTTTATTCTACTGAATAGGGTAATTACTTCAAAACTGCAAGTTGGTTTAAGAGAAATCGTGTTTGGTATCGGGTTTATGCCGGTTGTTGTTCGTGCATTGTGACGGGCATTTCTTATTTTCACGAAGAAATCAATATATTGTTCTGCAAGCTAAATTCCGTTGAACGTATTTCCGTCTATTTCCAGATTATTGATTTTAGGGGGAGTGGCTTTTTTATTCAGTACTTCATTTAGTTTTTTGCACATGGTATTACGTCGCTCTGGACGTTGTGGATCGAAGATGTGGTAGTAGTGGTCCATTTTCGCCATTTACTTTTCCTTAATCAACTTATTTCTGGCAGTATTGTATTCAGCCCATAAGTCCGCATGACGTATTTTAACGAACTGCCGGTAAAGTTTATTTTTATGTTTTATCTGTCGCTTTAGATAGTTTGTTAACGGTGGTTTCCGCGATTTGTTTGGTCTGTGATACGCCTTAAGAGGAAACGATTCAAAGTAAAGTTCTCTAAGTGTTGTTATAAAGTTATTATATGAGTTGTTTGCACCTCCATCGGCCAAAATCTCATTCGAATCCAATTGCTTGATACTGTGCCTAAAGTGCTCCGATGTTGCAGGTGTCACTGAACGGTACGTGAATTCCTCTGGTTTCACGCACACCGGGTTGGTGTTGCGTTTTTACGAAAATAATTATAGGCAAGTGATCGCTTGTGTCGCAACTTAGCACCCCTGAAATTCTTTATTCTGTTATAGAAATGGTAACAAACATGTCCAGTAATGACATTCTTGATTCCGTAATTCGTGTTGGCATAGTAATGACATTTTAAAAAGAGTTGCACTGAAGCAACTCTTTTGCTGCTCATCATGGCGGCGTTCCCATACTGCTCCTCCCTCTGCGAAGGCGCTGACGTCACTGGCCCACTGACATTCGGTGCGGGGATTTCGGTCCCGGATTCTTTGTCTCAGTGTATCACGAACTGAAAATAGGCATGCATATAGCAAATTTATAATAGGCATGAACGGGGATGCATAAAAAATAGTGTGCGCGTACCTTTCGTCGTGATGACCACCAATCAAGACAATAAATGCGTTCGTACTTTTGTTCAAAATTCAATGTCACCTCTTTCTCGTGTGCTACACAGCTTCGCCGGTCAACCACCTTCACAGAGTCTAATCATTCATGATAATTTTTATCAATGTTAAAGAAAACAGCATGAGAAGTTCAGTACTTTTTTTTTCTTAAAGTTGTTATGCAAATTCCGGGAATACATTCTTCATTTTCAATATATTCTGGTTTGTTTCTCTCGCATTCTTACCTCTCCCTTTTACAGCATTGAATTCCTCCTGGTTTTCTTATAGAGGACCAACTGCGAAACAACACGTTTTTATTTTTCCTGTACTTAGACACCTATTCATGCCAGCATTAGTGTGCTTTCGTTGTTACTCCTATTAGGGCTTTTACTGCTATTGCATCCAATTTGTTTTATTCTTGTATAACCCACGTCTCAGCCAATCCCTTGTTGCGGGTACCTGTCACTATATGTATAGTGGAACTGTAGGGGATAAGCTTAACCACCATTATCGTGGGACACAGTCAACGAGATGAGCAATATCAAGAGATCCTGACTACTAGTAAGCTTCAAGGAACGACGATAATTGATTGTTCCTGCTAGTATTGCTTTCATTTTAGCAGACAATTTCATCTTCTACAGCAATAATTCCACGGCAATTCCGCAATTTTATTTGTCAATTGTCCCGGAATAATCCACCCATTTCTCGGCCAGTCATTAACACTGGGCTGGAGCCAGACGTTCGATACGCCACGACGACGAACACTGTCACTCACCACTGTGCACTGAGTGCAGAGTGGTGCTCTGTACTCCGTGTTCAGTGCTCAGTGCACTACGCATTGAGCACCACACCACCGAGCTCGTGGTGCGCTTCGTGTTTCTTTCTTGCGTCCGGGTTTCTTTCTTTTCGCGCAGTGAAAACGAACGGTCGGAAACTGTCACTGATATCTGAAGAAGTTTGCTGGCATTGACAACAGCTGAAATGAGGAATTTTGCTTTCCTTGCCCGTGCATGACACAACCACAGAAATGTGAGCGCCATCCGAAGCATTCACTGTACTCCCAAATCGTCGGCGTTGGTGGAGCCGAAACTTGCGCAGGTAACATTATTCAGAATAAGCATTCGATGCCTTCCGGCGGAGTGATTTCCTAGCAATACAACAAGTTGTCCATGTGGAATACAGCGCGGAATGCAATCTCACAGACTACGGGTGACGTTGTCGTCCCTGCAAGTGCGCAATGACCGACGTTGCAGTAGATGACTTGACGTTGGTTGTCCTGGCACTTTCCGAAGCGCCTGCTGCGCCGTGAATTTGTGAAGGCTTAGGCGGCATAGTGCGGCTGGCACAAGTGAATTCAGAGCCTATACTCAGAGCCTATACTCAGAGCCATATAGTTGTTTATGTCAGCTATCTTACGCTTGTTGATGACCTTTGCGGTAAAAATTCCGCATAAAAAAATAGGACACATGTTGTCTACCCCACCTGCTGCGCTCAAAGTTTTCCAGCTATCTTTGTGACATGCGACATGCAATGCATATTTATTTCCCGGAAATTAGGTGATATTGCCCGTTTTACTTAATAGTGCACATCCAATTACCACCGAATGGTGCCGAAGGCTTTTCAGATCGATTGGGTAATGGTTGTCACCTACACAATTTAGTGCAGCCAGCGGAAACACCCCACTCTGCATATTTTTCGGTCGCGTGATCGTGGAGCTTTCGTGAAGCGGGTAGACAAGTGCCACACAATTCTTTATACTGTGCACAGCGTTTTGCACAAACCGCGTGAGGCATGTGACTGCGCTTCAGACTGTTTTTGGGATTGGCCCACTTTGCTTCGACAATGTACCCAGGGTGGACGGGCATACCTTAGAGGGCCGGTCCTGGAGACAACGCAACAGTAAAGAGCGGTTACCTCGGCGTAAGGTCGACTAAAGCAAATATGGCAAGCATCAACCTCAAAAATTCGCCTAGAAAAGTTCGCTTTATTAAAGCAATTGTATATGGTGGTGTAAATTTCCTGCAATGAGAATGCTCAGATCTCGTGCATTCGTCACTTAGTAATTCCGCAAAAAAGTATGGCTGGCAGCGTGGACATAAGCAAGGGTATTAATGCTGACAGCAGTGTCCTAGCAATGAGCCATTGGGCATACTAAGTTGTGTATATATATTTCTGCCATAGCGAAGATAGGATATGCCGCATGGCTGCACTAATGACAAAGGCGAAAGTCAGAACACAGTTCACCTAGACAACGTGCACTGGAGATGAATAACACAATTTCGTTTGTAAAAACAGAAAATCACACGAAATGTTGTTTTCTTTGATTTGAGTATCGGGTAACAAGCGGTGTGTAGCAGTTGAGCGCGTCGGAATTGTGTAAGTTCGGTGTTTCACGACAAAGGCAAGTGTATGCGAACCCTCTAGTACCTCGTTGCAAGATGTGTACTATTGTACGATATGTGCGTCCTGTGAAACGGTGCGTCTTACATGTTAACGTTTTCGTAAAAATGGCTGACTTTGGCATGAAGTTCGTCTTAGTCATGGGTGCGACTTATACACAGGAAAACACGGCATGTTCTTACTTTAGAAGGAGCGCACGAAATTCAGGAAAAGGACGGATAAATTCACCGTAATACCCTTTTTAACCACACATACCAGAGAAAAAAAACACTACACTTCCACGAGCTTCAAATGCTTATATCATGCGTGTAGTGAGCGCGTCTGTCTTATCCTTCCTGCGCACTTGTGGCTATTTATATTATTCCTTGCAATATGTCGTATCAACAATACCTAATTTCTAAGATTTTCAAGAGCGGCGCGGCTGCGATGAATCCTTATTGAATTACCAAAGCCGATTTTATTATTCCATGGAAGCGGAGAAGAAGTAGTGGTTTAATGAGTGGAAAATGTAGAGAGGTCGGCAGGAAAATGGACATATTTGAAACAGAACCGCGCGGTGTTCACGCGGACAAGACACGGACGAGCGCTGACTTGCAACTGAAGTTTACTGCTTGGAACGAAGCATATGTAACTGCTCCAACCAATAGAAGAAAAGAAAACCATACATATATTCACAATCATTCCTACATGCTGCACTGAACAGGGGAGATACCTGTAATCATCATATCCTCCACGCTAAAAATGCTTGTTCTTTGGACGTAATGGATAGGGAGGGGCTACTGACGCATGCGTCTTTTCACCAGGCGATGTGCGCTGCTTCGATGATTTCACGGGCTAGTTGGTTACTATGTTTACTTAAAATTTGTGTTCTAGCGAAGTCAGGGTGGCAGGCCCCAATGTCGCAGCCTCTACAGTGGATGCGCAGATGCCCTTTTACTGTGTTATGTACATTGTTGTTGTGCTCCTTCAGGCGTTCATTAAGGCATCTCCCCGTTTGACCGAAATAAGTCTTACCAACTCGCCCAAGCGTCTGTTTTAACTGGAAATGGAGCATCTGGCCTGCTACTCTACGTAAGGGAAGGGGAAGAGTGCAAGAAAAAAAATGGCCAGGCTTAGCTTGGTTAAGCCCAGAATGCGTTGCATATTGCGCGAGTTCGGGCCCAGCTTTTCCTCCGGCTTTCGTGACGTCACGTCACGTGGTTGCGATAAAGGTCAATGGTGGCTGCCCGGCCGCGCCCAAGGGCTGAACTGAGTGATTGCAATATGCAACGCATAAAAATAGAAGCAACTTAATAACAAACATAGCAAACTTAAAAGAGAATAGACCCACATATGAGACGCGCAGCAATGAACAATGGCTCATACCCTGAATGGTGGCTGCGCGGCCGCGCCCAAGGGCTGAACTGAGTGATTGCAATATGCTACGCATAAAAGGGTCACAATGGGGATGATAATGGGAGGAACGAGGTGAAGGACACATTGCATAAATGTTATCCCAATTGTGAGTCTAGGCCTGTGTCGCCTAAGAATTGTGAAAGAGCACGCATTGTCTCTATCGTCTGCCTAATCTGTGGCCATGCGCCTAGCAAAACGGAGGGCTTCCTAAACGGCGATCGGTTGAAACGATCTCACGAAATTTTTACTGCACTTCGCTCGAACGAAACAAAACGCATGCCTAGTCCAAAGCAATATTATTCCTCATATATTGAAAGGTTGCGCCGAAGTTCACGAAAATCGACAAAGTAAGAAAAAAAATACTGGAACGTAGTTTACGAACCTCTTTGCTCAATGCTAAAGACAGCTATCGCAATTACGTGAGTTCAAGTGCATCCATTTAATATGTGAATTTACACTTTACCTAAAATTGTTACAACTCTTGGAGGATTATACAAATGCCCTATTCACATGTCATGGGTGAATACGAGAGAGGTGTGCATTACGAAAACTTTTGTCAGCTTCAGATTTCATAATTGTGAAACAGAGTTATGCATTGGGCACTCACGATTTCCTGGTGTTTTCGACAATTTGCGACTAAAAAACTTCATTCTGTAAAAAAAATTGCCTCGTACAATCACTGGATATATATACCATTTAAGTGCAACAAAATTTTCAAAAGGTTGGTTTGGTGTTCACTAATAAACATTGCTTCTTTACATGTCTTTGTATAAAGGACTCCCGAGCTACAGCTTCTTGTTAGACCCTGATGTATACGGTTTCTATCTGCACTGTGTGATCAGATTAAGGGGCATGGGAATAATGGCAGATAGAATGGATAAGAAGAACACAAATTACGTGGCATGCAGGTGACTGTATGAACGCCTTAAATTGCAGACAGTGCTCCATTAGATCGCGCATGGTCCACAACGTCCCTCATTCTGTGGGCTGTCATCGTGGTTCGGTAAAGAGAGATGAACGCCTCCCTCTGCTTACTTAAAGACCATGGCGGACGAGCTACACCATGTCTTACGTAGACGCTAATAATTTGCCATGTGCTCAACGACTGGTGAACGCATATTGGAAAGATGCGCTAGACATCCATGAGTTTTAACTAAGTTTAACTACACGCTTAGAACACACAAGTTCCACATTTGCTGGCTTTAGCTGGAAGAGCTCAGCCTCTGTGGTACTTAATAGATTTATTTCCTTTTTGCATATTTCGGGCCAACACAGGAATTATGAGGACGGGAAAATCTTCCACGATGGAATGGTGCGTAAACGTTTTTGAAGACAACAGAGTGATGCAAGGGCGTGCAGCTCGGCTTTCCAAATCACAGAGGACGTGTGGCCGAACTATATCTCATCGAGTATGGGAGCAGATATGTGCTTCCAGTCTTACTGCTTAGTTATCTTCATGATTTATGCAGTTGGCGTCGTGACTTACTCCCTCTTGTCCAAACTGTTTAAATATTTTCCTCTATTCACGACAAGCATCCATGAATTGGAGGTTGTAGTTTCTGTGAGATGAGATCAAAATCAAAACAAGCATGAACGATTAGGGCACTTCCAAAGGACGTTTAAAAAAAAATACTCCCCTACTCTTACCGCAAGTGGTCCTCAAATCGGCGGTCTCACTAACATGGCAAAGAAAGTCATAACAATGTTTTCTTCACTGAATTTTAGCGTTTACCATTTCGCTTCATGTTTAGCATTCTTAGTGCGGACACTGTATTTGTGAGGTGTGTTTATCAGCGCTAAAAATGAAATTTTTTGATAGTTTTTTCAAATGAAAGTACTTATCTCATACATAACGCCAATTACACGTAGACTTCAAGATGGCTCTGACAAAAGAAAGTTAAATATCTATACTGTTGTAGAAAGAAAAAGGAAAAAAAATGGCTGTGGCTTAGCTAAGGTTAAGCCCAGGATGCGAAGCATACTAGCCTTTATTTTAACGCGACAGCGTTAAGGAGCTCATGTCGCAGAAAAGCCGGTGTCGTCGGCGTCGGCTCAGGCGTGCGGCGCTTGCTCAGGCGCACATTTCGTTGTCGCGCCGAACGCTGCGTTGCTCGACGCTCACCGCGTCCGACGCGGGGGGCGACGCCGCGAGCGACGGCGCGAGTTGGAGCCCTGTTTCTCCTCTGTCGAGACGTCATGGTGTCACGTGGTATTGACGGCGACACCGCCGAGCCTGAGGAGCTGGGTTGAGCTCTCGTAATATGCTTCGCATAAAAACTGAAAAGCTATTAAGGCTTTGCGCCGCTGTGCAACATTGAAAATACAAATTGGTCGTTAGTGCATGTCACTTCTGCTTTCGAACTGTTTAGTATTTCTTATTTTGTTTGTTTTTGTTCTCTATGACATTACCCTTACTCCTTTTCTCTTCTTTTTCTCTTCTTACACCTTTAAGCTTTAATTTCTACCAACAAAGTAAACATCGTGGGTAATATGTGAGGAATTTCGCTAGGCAAACATCTTCAGATTTATTTACTTCCTTTGACTCTTGTGCTGTAAAGGCCCGAACTACCAAACACAATCAACCTCAGCAGCTGTATAGATGAAATACGACGATCTCCTAAGTACAAGAAAGCAAGTTAGATATAGAGTTCAGCGAACTATGTAACATTTCTGACCTTAAGCAGGCTGAAATTGCAAACGGGTGCCTTGCGTTACTTTGTTTTTGCTTTCAGGAGCGCCTGAAGAAGTCATCGGGTTTTGACTATCCCATGGAAGCTCACTTATTTGGCGGTTTTCGCTCAAATTATCTGCGGCAAAGTGGAATGAGTGTTGATGCAGAGGATAAATTCGAGTAAACGATATTTGTACACCCATAGCTTCTTCACCGTAATGGTGTTCACAGGAACAATGCTTTCTCTTTTTGAAATCTCTTGCACGTTGTTTCTGCTCTTCATTAGTCTCGCTTCTGTAGGTGCTCTATAGGTTACAGAAAATTAACAAGCAGAACTTTGCACCGGAGCCACTGCAAATGTTACGATAGGAACATCGACGTCACACGTCATCTGCGCAAGTAGGAAAAGTTATCTCGCCTCAGCACATAGAAGGCCAATGGAAAAAGGAAGCTGAGGCTTTCATGTAGGTTTCCAGCATGGGAACGTGGTTAATTCCGGCAGTCACAAAAACAACAAAAAAAGGATGAATGTCGGTAACCACTAACAGTTGTCGCTGCATATCCTCAGCGAAGATTTTCTACACAATACATCACAACAGTACAGCCTAGGCACGCTGGCCCTGTTTGGTAAACCAGAACCTTAAAAATTTTTGAAAACTAATGCACAGTTTGAGAGCACCCAGTATACTAACTGCATGCGAACTTGCGTTAGCGGTGTCATTCAAACCTGAAAAGCTCTATTTGGTTGCGTTTATCACAGGGTAAAAAAATGTACGCTCATTTCCGGGGTGCATGCTGGTCAGGTTCTCGCCGCGGTCCTTTCTAGCCGCGAGCTCGGCGACGCTCAGCACGGCGGCATCCGGGGTCACGAACGCGGAGGTTCCGAACAGAACCGAGCGCGCCATCTGTCCAAAGGCGTTGTCGAGGTCCCGGATGTTGGTTTCGTTGAACGGAGCTGCGCGAAGTGGATCGTGTGGCGTCTCCCCGCGGTTCTGCGACAGAAGGTGCATGGCAAAGGCATGCCGCCAGTGCGGGTAGGCGTGTGGCTCGTAGAGGACGCCTAGCATGTTTAGTCCGGTTTCGAGGCCGTAGTGCATTCGATGGACGAGATGCGGATGCCGCTCGAGTAGAACTTTGGTTGGCAGCTCGCCCGCGTTGTAATTCCAACGCGAGTCATTCAACCTGCGCATTGAAAAGTAGGACCGCTGAAGTGATAAAGTGGTCCCGCTTCTCTGCGTGCTTAACAACAAACTTGTTAAGAGACAGGTGCGACGCATCTAGAAGGCTCTGTAACTCCAGACTGCCACACACTGCCTCCTGGTTTACTTAATGGCGGGTGAGTGTTTCTTTTCTGGCTGCAGTCTAGCTTTGTCCTCAGGCGAAAGGTGGTAAATAAGTGGCAAACGTACGCATGACTTCGACCAGAGGCAAGGCAGCTGGATGTTACGCTGACGACTACGCAATGGCGCCTCCTACAACGGCCTGTACACCTGCCCCAACTTTAAGCAACCAGTACAACCCAACATCGAAAACGGGATGTGGGAATCTCGAGCAGACGATGTGGAGTGGAAAAAGCACTTCCGTGTGGAACACATACGTGTAGTGGATCCTACCAGTGGGTGGCATAATGGACTGCAATATAGCCCATGAGTCTCTCCTGGCTGTAACCAGTATATTCGGGCTATAACACCAGTTGTTCATCCATTTCTTCGCATCGCGCTTTACACTCGCGGCACCATACTCCCCATTCCAACAGTTCGTGTTAGGCAAAAGAGCGATATCGTGAATGAAACTCTTATTCAACTAATGAATAAGGCTGTGCAAATAATACTTTTTGGAACCGAATCGTGTACAGAAAGTATTATTACCAGTAGAGAATTTATTTATGTATGAAATACTTCTCCAATAGCTAGCAGGTTTTAAGCAGTCGCTATCACAAAAAACTTTCTGATGTTCACATTGTAATGTATTCAAAATGTTAGCCAGCTTTTGTCATTACAGTGGACAATGTGAAACCTTCTTTACTCAAAGCGCATGTAAACAGAGCATCAGGATTACATTATCAGCTTGTTTGCATACTCGAAAATATTCCGGTAGCGCACGAATGATAGGGGTTAACCTGCAACGGTCCAGCTCGTCGAGCAACGTAATGCGCCCTTGCATTGGTAACTTGTCGTGTTTAGTAAAGCAATGAAGGGTGCTAGTTGGTGGATGTTCATGATTATATTGCGCTTAGTGTTACACTGAATATTTTAAGTGAAGGACAATACGTCGCGCTACGTACGTCCACGTCCTGTACTTCACTTAAAATCGTCAGCGTAAGACTAAGCGTAATATAATCATGCTCGTGTATTATGTGCACCATAGCCACCGGAGGTGAAACTTCCCTCAAATTTACTCCAACTTTGTGTTTCATCTTCGACTTCTGTGGGCCTTGAAATATACCGTAATTGAATTCGGAAGTTATGGGTGCTTACGAAAGATATGACACTTCCATTCGAAAACCAAATTGAGTAAGATAAATAATAAATTCGTCATATGAAATTACGCTTTTAGCATAACCCTACAAATACGGTTAAGCGGGTAAGCGTTCTTGGCACACGACCCGCCGTCAGTGGCAGGTTCATAACGGTGCAACTTTATGTAACTTTTGGGAAAACAATCGATGTGGCGACGTGCGCAGGCTCTGCACGAGGGTGTTATATTCGTGAAAGCAGGACTGGAACCTTACAACAAGATAAGATTTCTAGACGCATTTTACAATACGTTGTGCAATTCTAAACCTTTCAATAAGAAAAACACGTTTCGTGGTCAGAGATAAAACAATCTTGGCTAGGCAGACACTTAGCGCCTATGGTAGGTAGTGCTTTTGGTGGGGCGTCTCCACATAGAGTTGAATGTGACAAGAAAACGAAGCGACGCCGCCTTCAGATGGCGTAGTGTGTCTAGATGGAAGCGCGATGGAGGATCTCCCGGTTGTGATTTCACTCCTCATGGAAGATGGTTTTCGGTTGTAGCAATACGGTGATTCGCTACATTGCTTTAGTGCTGGTGGCATTAGTGTAGACAGTCTTCCTGAGATGGTTTCTGCTAGAGCTTTTCTTTTTCTAAAGGCGAAAGCCTTGGGTACATCATAGACCCAAAAATACATTGTGAAGGCAACCGGTCGATGAACCAACACGTGCTACATGAAGGCATCAATGTTCCCGGCTTCGAGACCCTCGGTAATTTAATAGACGAGAGGAAAGGGTGCTAACCGAGGGGCCCAATTTTTTCTTTAGTCATATCATACGAAGCCAACAAACACGCAAGGACAACATAGGGGAAATTGTTTGCGTTTAATAAAGAAACGATAAATTATTGGAAATCAAAGCGCATGAAAAAACAACTTGCCGCAGGTGGGAAACGATCCCACATCCTTCAAATTTCGCGCGATGCTCTAACAATTGAGCTACCGCGGCACCATTTTCCCATCCACTTTCTTGGGTATTTGTGTTTTCCTAGCAGAACCCTGGGAGTGTTAGCCAGCGCCGCGACTCACAGACCATGGCGGCTAACACTCCCAGGGTTCTGCTAGGAAAGCACAAATACCCAAGAAAGTGGATGGGGAAACGGTGCCGTGGTAGCCTAATTGATAGAGCATCGCACGCGAAATGCGAAGGTTGTGCGATTGTTCCTCAGCTAAGGCAAGTTATTTTTTCATGCACTTTCATTTCCATTAATTCATCTTTTCTTCATCAAGCACAAGTAATTTCCCCAATGTTGTCCTTGGTGTCAGTGTTTGTTGGCTTCTTATGATATGACATTGATGTTAAGTAAGGCTAATCTAATTAAGGTGGAGTTAAATAAAACTCTCGAACGCCCTGCTTTGGCTGGAGTTCAACCCTCGACCTTTTGGGAAACCAAAATTTATTGGCGCCAAAAATACGTGGAATGAGTAATGGTGTAACACACGACCATTGGTGTTAAGGCATATTCAATTAAGGCACAAGAGCGAATGGCCTTTCATGGGAGCAAACAAGCAATATGAAGTAACAAAGCATTCGGATGAGAACGTCAGTTAACTTCTCCAATGTATCGTGATCGTGCAGCCTTTCGTGTTCATCCACTTTAGTGTATGCTAAAGTTGCGGTCAACCTTCCTTTTTATTTTGGTCACTTTGAAGTTATTCCTGCGACGTATGTTATTACGCACCACCTTTGTGCGTGTCATTTGCCGGGATATTTATTTCTTGCGATCGAGCTTTTGTAGTCGCATATATTCGTAACAACTCCTGCGCAAAGTCCCTACCAGAAGATGGTATTTGAAATGAATTACAATCTCTAGATAATTAGCTGGCCATAAAAGAGACATAGAAAGATCCAATGTTTTTCTTGTTGGTTATTTATTTATGTGTGTTAAGTGTGAGGGAGCGTAAACTACCTAACTTATCGACTTCCTATGCCTTGGTACAGCGGATCTTCTCTGAATCGCATCTCGTCGTTTACGTCTGGTGTTGATCCGGGCTGGAACTAAAGCTCCCCTACACTGGGCCAGTGAAAGACAACTTCTTTAAATACCAAGAACTTTCATTGCTCCATCTCAATCTACAATCTTGTTGCGTATGGTTTTCATAGCCAAGTTCGCGCTTACGTTGGGAATGTGTCCGGTGAACTGGCAAACATGAAATTACTGTATCATGGCAGCGCTCTAGTGGTTTCCGAGTCCATGCAAGGGCTCTGTGCGGTAGCCATTTCTTTTTTTTTTAGTCCAGAGTGAGTTTTGTTGGCTTTAGGCTTCACACTAGATGTATTCTGTTCTCTCAGAACCATTGACCCCGCTTCTTCGGAGAAAAAGTATATAATGCGGAGAACCGCCCGACTCACTGGCGGTAGCTGTCTAGGCAGAGCCGAACGAAGCGCGAATTGTTGTGAAAAAACATCAGGTTGTTTCCCATGGAGTCCCGGCTCCCAAAGCCCACGGATGCCTCGAATCGCAGGAAGCGTCGCAGAGATTGTACCACGAACACGTCTCGGTCAAAGTAGAAGCCTCCGTAGTGCATCAGAGCTTTGAGGCGGAGCACGTCGGTTGAGTGGTGAGATTTCTGCGTGGAAACCGCAGGTGTGAACCGAGAAATCGGTCACAATTTCATCACTATTCTTTGTCACATGCACAAAATAAATCTCACTTAAGCCCTACTGCTTCTGGTACCATTCAATCACTCACATGAATAATACTTCTTAGCCTGGGTGCATGTTAAGCAACAGGATTTCAAGTTTGGCATCAACGCTATAACTTCTAACATATAGCATAGCTATAAGTCACGCTTAGCATATATTCTTATACTGGTTCTGACTTTGCACATCACAAAGGCTCTCGCTGTAAAATGAGGCGCTGAGTGGCTTGTACGTTTGCTGAAGCGTACTTTGGGGAATCTAGCAAGAATGAACTCCGTCCTGGGCCAAAATGTCCTGCTACAGCACATTGAGTAATATAGAAATATTTTGAGGAACCCAAACAATATCAGGTAAATATCTTCATGTGTTTTTGAGCTCATCAACCAAGCACGTGGTAATTTTTAGTCTTCATCTGTTGTGCTAACTCTGGAGACAATCCTGTCAAGCATATTAGAGTATTTCACATACGAGGTGGTTCTTTTAGGATATGCAGAATTATCATGATCAAGCTACAGGCGCAGCGATCGTGATGTCTTGCAGAGGCAGTTCTAGACGAGGGAGACATAATTTCTCACTAATAATCGTGAGTTTGAGAAGAATAATTTTAAAAGACACGTAAATTCGCTATGTGAGTGGGATAGGCAAGGTTTTTACGAGAAAGAATAATTTTCCGTGAATAACTTATTAAACAAGATATCTTTTGAAATTGTATCGAAGAAAGAAATTCTACACGTCCAATTAAACGTCCTGATTGAAGGGCACTTTTTGTTTTCGAGGCCGGAAATGCGTCGTATATTCTTTGCGAAGTTTTCAACCGAAAGAGAGCTGCAAGGGAAATAAAAAGTATTGTGGGAAATTTGTGTGTTCTTTTTTCAGCTTTCAGCTAATCCTAACGGCGCGTCTCAAAACAACTTAGAAGTTGTTCCAAATAAATGAATTATTCAATAAATAATTTGATGAGTGCAATAGGTGTAATGCAATAGAATTAAAAACAGGATTGCTATCATTAGGAAGCAATCACGAAATCAAACGCAGAATGCTCGGTATGAGTATGCTTAAAAGCCAGTGCGTTTGCATGGGCCGTCGTAAGCGCATGTGATGAACACGAACCGATTAAAGTGGCGAGATCAGCGTGACTTTGTTTGTTCGATATCGACCTGCGGTAAACATGTTTTCCTCGATTCAACTTCCTGATTGTCTACACATAGCGCTATGACGCACTGCATGCATCATCGTGGGAATTTCGAATGACCCGCCGTGGTTGCTCAGTGGCTATGGTGTTAGGCTGCTGAGCACAAGGTCGCGGGATCGAATCCCGGCCACGGCGGCCGCATTTCGATGGGGGCGAAATGCGAAAACACCCGTGTACTTAGATTTAGGTGCACGTTAAAGAACCCCAGGTGGTCGAAATTTCCGGAGTCCTCCACTACGGCGTGCCTCTTAATCAGAAAGTGGTTTTGGCACGTAAAACCCCATAATTATATATATAAAAAAATTTCAAATGCTAGAGCACACGGTGCGGCACATAGTAGTTGTGCGCTCAAATGCTCGCAATCCGTGGCTATGCATGTGGCATGCACAGGGTTTCCTTCAAAACTCACCAGAGGTAGCTGCTGTGCTCCTGTGTGCTATTACTGCTATTACTTCTTGTGTGTTGGTTCAGCGCGCGTTGGAATGACAGCTACAGCAGACGGGCTTGCTAAACGTCGCGCTTTCTTTTCCTTTTTGGCTTCAAATGGCCTTGCGGCATTACGAAATGGCGATTTTAAGCAAGTCTTGCGCTAAAATTACAATACGTTGAAGTGATTACGCGTCTAGGCAGATTATTCCTAAATTATGTGTTCTTAAAATAAATAAAGGCAATAAATTGTAAAGGAAAAGTCGTCATAAACGGCGCTACAAGGATGTCTGAATCCAAAAGTACGAAGACTAGACAAATCCAACTACCATTACCCGTCATTCCCACAGTAGCGACCCGACAGCAGCGCCACGGTTCCCTCTACTGATCATTGTGGGAAACCCATGTAAATGGTAAGGACCTAAGGCTGTCTGTCTGAAGCGCATATATTTACCTTTATGGGAATGCCAAATATCTCTGTGGGGAAAACTGCGGGGATGAAGGTGAAGTTGATGCCTTCCAGAAAACGGGCATAGTTCCCTCCAAAGCCGCAAGGACTGCAGTAAACGAATATCTTCTCCGGCCGATGGTTCAAATATACGGATCGGAGGGTAACCACGTCAATGAAGTCCACTTTGGTGGAATTGCACCTGCGCCGATGTCAAGAATATTGCATTTAACGGGGAATACCTGTAAACGCGGCGTTACAGACTTGGTAATAATGAAGAGAAAGTTGCAGAGCAATACATCACGTGTCATCCGTGTTTAAGTGTTAACTGCACCGAAATTTGCACCAAGAACGTCACATTTGACTTGCACCCGCAATCCTTTCGCTCACGCGTTGAAAAGGAGCAGCAAACCGCGCAAACGCACATGCAAAAACAAAGACGCATCTTGGGGGCCACGATGTATTTCGAGTTCCTGCAGCAATCACTTCCGGTGTTTGCAGTACAGAAAAGCATGGCCTTCGATACCGGCTTCAGTTCCTCGAGGGAGACGTTACAAAGCGTGCCAATTCATTTTGCCGCAATTCACCATTGCCAGCCCGCGTTGCGGTTCAAGGGCGGCATAAAATAAATTAGGGCACAAGTTTTCGACCACACCTCATGCCCTTGAAATTTTCCAGCTATCTGTGGGACATGCAACATGCAATGCACAATTGATGCCCAAAAGGTTGCTGTTAGTGTCTTTTACTTAATCGTACACATCGGTTTACCACCGTATGGTGCCAGAGGCTTCTGATTGATTGGGTAATGGTTGTCAGCTACATAATATAGTGCAGCCAGAAGAAACACAATACATATTTCTCGGTCTCGAGATCGTGAAGCTTTCGTAAAGCAGGCAAATAAATGTCACGCAACTGTTTATACTCTGCACAGCGTTTTGCATAACAGGGATTACCGGCCTCGTGCTAGAGAAGACGGAGAGACGCAAACTACGTGACACATGTGACAAGGATTTATGCTGTTTTGGGGAATTTGCCCGCGTTGCTTCGACACTGTAACCGCGATGGACGCGCATACTTGAGCGGGCTAATCCTGGAGACAGCGCAACAGCAAACAGTGGTTTGCTCGGCGGACGGCCGACTAAATCAGATGTGCCAAACTCCAATCCTTAAATTTGGCATGGAAAGGTTAGCTCTATTAAGGAATCGTGCTCTTTACGGTGCCCGCTGCTTGCCCTGAGAATACTCAGGTAGCGTGCATCTTGCCTCTTGATAATTCTGTAAAAAAGTATGGCCAGCAGCTAGGACATAAGCAAGGCTATTCAAGATGAAAGCTGAAAGGCGTTTACGTCCTTCTGTTGTCAGCAGAACTGGGAGCGAGAATTTCACTGCAGGCCTCTTTTGAATAATATAGATAGCTGTACAATAGCCAGAAGAAGAGTTCGACTTCTCACCTAACCAAGTGCAGTATGTCTGGCACTATATCATTGCTGTAGCCCGCAGATTCGTTCGTGTCATAGAAACTCCTTGGAAGATGCTCTGCTTGCGTCGGAAAGTGCAATTGTGTGTAGGTTCCAGTGAGGTAGAACTTCAAAGGGCCGCAGATTGTCACGGTACATACGAAGAATGTTAGGACAGCCATGTCCATGCCAGCCCTGAAGAACGAGGGTGGAATACCGTACAGTTACTGCACAGTTTGAATCATCAAATTACTGCCGTGACGTCGAACAACGCCTCCCAGAAAGCACAAGTCTGGTGCGCTTCGATCCCTGACGTCATGCTATTTTGCCCGAATGCCATAGAAATCATCGAATACTCCTGTCTCGTCCGTCGTGATATTGACGTCACCGCTTTCGTCTCGACCGGCTATGGTGGCGGCTCCTAGATAGCAGGCCTCTGCACTCTGTTTCATTACGTCGTGCTGTTGGACCGACATTTCTATTGCTCAGCCCTACATGAGTAGAGTGTTGATGTCGAAATCACCGCAGCTTACCAACACCTCATAGACAGAAGACCTCTTCACTTCGATTCATAACGCAATGCTTCCTCGCCCTTAATTTTGATTCCAAGGTTGGCGTGACGATAGCGGTGACGTCAAAATCACCACGGCTTCCCATCGTTTCTGCGTGGAAATCAATAGAAACGAGAAGAAAGACAGAGATCGGCGATTCTTTTCCTTCTTGCTTTTCATCAGCGGCGTGAGCAGTTCTCCGGTTCCAGTACCAAAGTGTCTGCCCTTCACCCCTGTGACTATAATAATAGAACAGAAATTAGAAGAACGAATCTTTATAAATATCGAAAACATCTGAGACATACCGGTCTAAAAATTCCAGCAAAAGTCTGCGGAAGCCAGCGGGACGGGTCGTTTCTTTCGGGTGTCCAGGGGGCTGATTTCGTGGCTCCATGATGGCTACGTGTTCCCGTTCTGAGAAATTAATGGAACGTGCCCACTGCGGGCGCAGACCAGCATGTACGCGGCAAGAGAAAGAAGAACAAGCAAATACCAAATCGAATTACGATTCAATGTCAGCCGAATACACATCGAAACATACAACGCACCATAGTAAAGTTTGGAAACCATACTTCACCGTGAGGCTTCCAAAGGAGCTATATAGATTTTCATTACTTTTACAATATGCGAGCAGATGACGTGAAACCGAAAGTAGCGTTAAAGGAACTTTGACCGGAAGGCTGTTATTGCTGCTCTTCGTTCATCTAAAGGCTGATACCCACTAAGAGGCATAAAGCAAGAATGGAGTGGATTTAGCTAAACGAGCATAGAAATGAAAATCACCCACTTCTTAAAAATATGTACCTCTGAAGGCCAAAATTTCACAATACAAGGATTACAATAATATCCATCGCGGGGTATGGTCCGAAAAAAGTATATGAGTAAGGTGGAAATTCAAATGACTTTAAATTTAAATTGTTATAAATAATCCCAAATGGAATTTATACTCGCAGTTCTCCGCTACGCCCCTGATGTATGTGCGGTTGCACTTTAACATAAAAGTTTGTTGAAGTGACCATGGCAGAATTACGACACGTCGTCATGTCCTTCAAGACCATGGCTTTTGAGATACTGCCGCGCGCGGTAAGATCACGCAGGCCATGGCGTCGTTGCTGTAGTTACAGCAGCTTCCGGGAGGAGGATGTCTCGTGATCTGCCGCGCACGTTGATACGTCGTTCCCATGGTGGGAACGCCTTATACCCATCGCTGTGCGATAGCTAGGCGATGCTTAACATATGGTTACAGAACGCAATTAAGCAGTGTTTTGCGCAGTAATCGTAATATCAAGGGAACCTAAGTTGCACATTCAAATTTTAACCTCTTATGGTCGGCCTGTTGTCACGGGTCCGCGACACGCAAAAGCGGACCTCATTTATCCCCACTGGACGCTTAAGCGAGATAAATCCTGATTTCGAAGTAATGCGCGGTCATCCAGCGAGAACCGAGTCAGCAAGTCTCGCCCCGTATGTCGTAGAAAAGAACGCGCGCATGAGGTTTAGTATACATCCTCGCAAAATAAAGTATCTAACGCATCTTCAAAGTTGGCAAACCCCTCTTTGCTCAAAACTGCATTAGGCAATCTGTTCCACATTTCAATCGTGTTAGGATAAAAAGGAGAACCGAATAACATCACTCCATATTAAATAAGGTTGATTAGCTCTTCTATTGTTTAGACGATTGCATATCCTTTCTGGAGGTTTTAGATATAAATACTTCTTTATTTTTGTGCGCCCACTCATGATCTTAGAAAGAAACGTTAGCCTATGTTTATGTCTGCGTTCCTCCAGAGGCTCTAGTTCACACGATTTTAACAAGGCTTTAACGGACTCCGTGCGTAGGTATTTACCGCAAATGAAACGGACTGCCAGTCTTTGTATTCTTTCTATTTTTTGCCTTCAAGACTTTCTGATGAGACGACCATACAACACGGGCGTACTCCAAGGCTGGTCATGCAATAGTTTTGTCGGCTGTTATTTGCACGTCCAGTGTAGCAAATTCCAGTTTTCCATCTTTTGCTTAAAAAAATTCCGTGGAAAAACTTCTATTTAGGCTTTGTGCAGCTATGCTACATTAAAGATACAAATTGGCCGTTCGTACTTATCGCTTCTGCTTAAGAATCGGTCATTCTTTCTTTCCTTTATTTTCGTCTCTCTTTTATTATCCGGATCAATTTTATATTATTTCTTTCTTTTCTTGCCCTTCCAAACTTTCTTTCAACTGACAACCTAAACCCCTTGAGTAGCATGGCAAGAATTTCTCAAGGAAGTCACATTTTTTATTTAAAGCCTTTTACCCTTGTGCCCAAAATGCTGGAACCACCAAAAACAATGACCTTCAGCAGCTATATAGGTGAAATATGATGTGCTGCTTAGTACAAGAAACTGAAGTATTGACAAAGTATAGAATACTTTTGATGAGAAATAGGCTAAAATTAAACTATTGTGCTGCTTCTTTTTTTTTCATTATCTGGAGTTCCTGATGAAATCATTGGGCATTTGCTCCTGCTAAGGAGAGTCGTTGACGTGATGTAATTGGCTCAAATAATGCACAGCAGGATGGAATGAGCGGTCATGCTGAGGATATATTTGAGTAAACGACATTTGTTTGCCCAGAGGTCCTTGACTGTAATGAACTTCACAGCAACAACGCCTTGTCGTTTCAGACACCTGTGAGATAAGCCCAAATTCCTGCACGGTTGTACTGTTCTTAAATAACTTCGTTTCAGTAGGTGCTGCTCTACACGTTACAGAGAACAAACCAGCAGAAATTTCGACCGGCAGACTATCACGATAGGAACATCGATGACACTCATCTACGCTAGTCGCGCAAGTTGTGTTTGTCCAGCACATATAGGGCCACTGAAATAAGGAATTTGACCCTTTCATCTGCGTTTCCAGTGAGGGGCGGTTAACACCGGTTGACATCGACAACACCTCTGGAGTTTTCGATAAAGTCGTGTTTAAAGCTTGCCATGTTAACTTTAAACAGCCCTCTACATCCAAAATGAACTCCAGCCTCTTGGAATCTTCTCTAGATTGCGCTTATATTTATTTGCCAAGCCTGCTCAATTTGTTGATGGCTTGCCCGGCCTTCCCATGGCCTTCGAGATCTTACGAGCGCGGTAGGATCTCGAAGGTCATGGCATCGTTGCTGTAGTTATAACAGCTTCCAGGAGGAGGGTCTTTGCTCGTGATGTGCAGCGCACGTTGATGCGTCGTTCCCATGGTCGGAATACCTTATAGCCGCGGCTGTGAGATAATTAGGCGATGCTTAACATATGGTTACAGAATACGATTTCGGAGTGTTTTGCGCAGTACTCGCAATGTCATGCGAACGTAAATCGCACACGTCTTCCAACCTCTTCTTGTCGGCCTGTTGTAACGGTTCTGCGACTCACAAAATCTGACCTCATAAATCCCAACCTCATAAATGCAATCCTAATGCAAGAGAAATTCTGATTTTCACGTTATGTTTAGTCAGCCAGCGAGAAATGTCCCAGCGTGTCGCCATGTCTGTCCCAGGAATCAGGGCTTTGCGCATGATTCTTTTAACGAGGATGAACTTCCAAAGAGCCTTATGCCGCTAGGTCCGTTCAGCTGCACAAATTTGTTTCACCATCTCGGCAATAGCCTCTCCTTTCCAGATCCATAAGATACAAGAGGGTTTACCTGCCAAGTCTGACTCTGTTCAGTACAAAAACGTGCTATTATACCACATTGTTTTGTGCTCAATGCTCGTTTTATTTCTTTTAAACGGGTCACAAGCCCCACCTGTGGCAGAAAATTGTGGGAGGGTTATTTTTGAGTATTTTACCTTGGCATAGAAGCATTTCTTACTGCAATTCAAATGTTGCTCTCCAGAAGAAGTATTTCAGTCTGTAATAGCTTAACAAATGAGCATTGTCCCGCTATTCGACGTCACGTACGTTTCACGACATCGCACAATAGCATCGCATCGTAATGCGGCTATCGTTGGTACCATACAAAAATTTTGGGGGCGTTACTGGCGCCTGAAAAAAGGTTGTCCATATTCGCTCAGAGGTTGAATTCCAAAAGTATTCAATGCTATGTTCCAATACTACGTTCCCATTGAATACTCTGCCACGTTCCCTGATATTATTTTCGTTTTGCTTCATTTGGTTGCTCGAAAAAAAAATTTATGCCTTTCGGTTCCCTTCACCTCGTCGCCCAATTTGAACTTACTGCTTCTATTAAGACGCCTGCAAATAAAATATCTCACTAGGATATGGTAGAGGCTTTCTTTATTCATAATAAAAACAGAAAAGTACCTTCTTTGCCCTATGAAGTTTTGAAATTGTGTATCTTCAAATGCATGGGTAAGTGGCGCCATCTATCGGCAAGAGCCGTCCCCGTGGCACCTAAGATTCTTCATTGCAGCTGCCAATCTCAGAGGCCATTGTGCCATTCTTCTCGTTTACGCTTTTTTGGCGAGGCGGCGAAACAAGTCCATTTTCGTGAGGTGAAAGGAGACGCGGTGCCTTGGGCATAAAAACAGTCGCAGAGACCACGAATCGTGATTCTCAATAAACGAGTAACTCTGTCAGGAAAGCTTTTCTCTCTCGATCACTTCGGTACTTCTGAATATCCCCTCCAATACTGCGAGTATTACCGCTTTCCCCGATTACGCAAATGCGTCCTAAATTAAAGATTAACAGCGACGGCAAGCTACCTGGACAAAACATGTCACCGACATTGCTCGTAAAGCTCAGTAATATTTTACGTTATTCTGGGCGACCACTGCACGAGTATTTCGACGGGATGGTAATGCAGAAAACCCTCGTCTACGCGGAAAAGTTGATGCCCATTAAAGAACACTTATAGTAAAAATCAAATTTGAGCACCTCTAATAACGTATTTTTACAACCTCAGCAGCTTCTGGTTTGAAAAATGTCACCGATATCGTGCTTCTTGATATTATGCACAAAGGCAAACCATGCAAGATCATGCAGGAATTTCAATATATTTGAAGAAGACCAAGTAGCTGAGGCTACCTTTACTTAGCGAATCAATATATTGATAGTTATTATGACCGATTTGATTCGCTGAAGTAACAGTAATTTTATTTTGCTACTTAAAAAAAATGGCTGTGGCTTAGCTAAGGTTAAGCCCAGGATGCGAAGCATACTAGCCTTTATTTTAACGCGACAGCGTTAAGGAGCTCGTGTCGCAGAAAAGCCGGTGTCGTCGGCGTCGGCTCAGGCGTGCGGCGCTTGCTCAGGCGCACATTTCGTTGTCGCGCCGAACGCTGCGTTGCTCGACGCGCACCGCGTCCGATGCGGGGCGCGACGCCGCGAGCGACGGCGGGAGTTGGAGCGCCGGTTCTCCTCTGTCGTGACGTCACGGTGTCACGTGATTTCATGGTCACCGCCGCGCCTGAGGAGCTGGGTTGAGCCCTCGTAATATGCTTCGCATAATAAATGCTTTGCCTATAGGAGCACACCACTTGAGAAAACAACAGTTGGCAACCAAGGCACACGGACCTCGCCAGGTTATTACTGCGCCAGCCAATCACAAAAGCAACCAAAATTGTCGTCATGCGACCTTTTCGAAATGGCGTCGTACTTGATACCAGTAGCGTCTGCCCATCTTGATTGTTTTCAGCGGCAGAAGCGATGAGGTGTGCAACAGACATGGACGAAGTGTATGGATTCTGAGAATTTCACTCTTCAAAAGCTCGCGGTGCAGTTCTTTTCACTGCTGAGCCCGTTTTACTCGTGAAACATTGCTGCCAACAGGAGTGAAATTTGACAATAAGTTGCAGAGGTGCAAGCGTTTTATTTCAGTTCAATAAAAGTTCGGCTTTCACCGTTCCGCTGTAATAGACGAGTGAGAACGTATAAAATTACACGCTTACAATTTTATTTTTGTGGTTGGCGCCAAATGTAGGCAACAGCAAAACTTTGAAGTACTAACTATTTGCAGGCTCGCGGAGGAACAGTGGTTGATGGTTATGAGGGCCTGGGCGGGGCTGCACTGCACACCTAAGTTGTATACGACTATAGGACACCGAATGCTCTAAATGGGACGGAACTTTACGTGTATTTTTTTGCCCCTAATGCGTGTTTTTTCCAGGGTCGTTGCATTTGGCAAATTACGTCTCATATTTCAGCTTTAGTTTCTATGGACTACAGTTGATGTACTCCAAGAAGTGCATACTTTTGATGCAGAACATGCCTTAAGCTAAAGGGAATGTCAAATTAGTCACATGACGTATGACCTCTTGGTGCTGAACATGACGAGGCGGGTACGATTGTCGGTAGCGGTATTCACATTCTGCGTGCATAATCGCGGGAGATGGGACAAAAACACACACACACACACACACACACACGCACACACACACACACAAACACACACACACACACACACACACACACACACACACACACACACAGAAGCACGAAACACTTCATTGTTACTCCGGTTCACCTGAAGTCCCTACACCGACACTTATTACTTTTATTAGGACTCCACTCGAGTAATAAGTCTATGTGAAACACACAGACATGTTACTCAAGCTTCGAGGAGGAAGAAGAAGTGCTAGCGCAGCGGACGCACTTCGCGACGGCTCTGCCTTAATGAATGTTTTCCGCTGAATTATCGAGTCAAATACCTGAAAACCGACCACCATCGGATAGAGCAAATCGGCCCGAACCCAGGGACACCGAGACCCGGGGTGAGCGACCATTTTTGAAGTTTTTTCGAAGTGAGAAGCCCAGCTACGCTTAACACCGACTAGGCCTATAGCGGAAGCCTACCGGCCCCCGGTAGGGTGGAAAACGGTGTCGCAGTGTAAGCCAGAGGTTGGGAAGCACTTCCGAAATGGACGTAGACGAAGCAGAAGTGGGGGAAACCCTGAATACCAAGTCGAGAGAAGAAAGAAATGATCCCGCGACCCGAGCCGAGGACGGCGACGCGGGTGGATGGATCGAGGTTACGCACAAAAGAGAGGGCCGCGCGAACGCTACCCAAGAGGCGGACAAGCAAGGCACCCGCTGGAGAAGCCCGACACGCAAAGGCGGGAAGAGCATAATGAACAAGATTCTACGAGCAAGCAAGATGCCCCGGCTACCTAGAGACGACATCAAGATAATCGTAAGACCGAGAGACGGGCTGAACATCAGAAACACGTGCAGCGCCAGCCTAGACGAGGCGATACGCAATGAAGCAGGAGTGAGCAGCGATGAAATCATCACGATCTGCCCCAACCACACGCAAAACATCTTGGTGGTAAGCACACCTGACGAGACGACGGCGACTAAGGTCGCCAAAATCAAGGAATTAACAATCAACGGGAGGAAACAGACGACCAACGCGTACGTCTCGGCACCAGAAGAGATGGCCAAGGGGATAATCCGCAACATTCCCCTCAATTACACACAAGACCAGCTCGTGCACGCACTGGTGAACGTGAGGAACCCTTCCCTGGCGTACGCCAAGAGACTGGGCAGCACGACCACCGTGATACTACTGTACGAGGGCAACAGGGTCCCCGCATGGGCGCACTTCAACAGCATCATGATGAGAGTATCCCTCTATCGGAAACAAATAGACTTTTGCAAGGAGTGCGGCAGGCTCGGGCACAGACCCGATGTGTGCCCCAGACCGGACGACAAGCTGTGCCCGGCGTGCGGTAGCAAAAACCCGGCCAAAGACCACGAATGCACACCTAAATGCAAGCTCTGCGGAGAAGCTCACCCCACGGCGGACCGGACTTGCAGGGCTAAATACAAGACGCCGTACATGGTAAAACTAAGAAGATGGACAGCGAGAAGAAACGAGGAGGAACTCTTGCGAGTAGCCGGCTCACAAGACCCTGATGGCGGGGAAAGCAACCACACACAACCATCTCCCACACCCAGATCCAAGTCCAGCTCCAGGTCCAGATCCAGATCCACGTCCAGGCCGGGAGCGCGGGGACGACCGATCTCGAGGTCCGGGGACAGATCCAGATCCAGGTCTAGGCCGGGAGCGCGGGGACGACCGACCTCGAGGTCCAGGTCCAGGAACAGGGACAGCACCGGGAGTGGGTCCATATCCACCTCAAGGGGGACGAAGCCCGAAACGAAGGGGAAGAAGCAAGAACAGACGACACCAGCAAAGGTGAGCTGGTCAGACGTAGTGGCCAATCGTGAATCGGGAAGGTCCGGCAATACCAGTAACGATAGGGGCAGGTATGATCACATAGAGGAACGCGTGAAGGAATATCGCACGGAAAACCAGCTACTCAGACAGGAGCTAGAAAAGGCAAAAAAACAAAACAGCGAATCAGCCAAAAAAATTGACGAACTACAGAAAACACTTAATGAAATACTTACCAAAATGCAGACACAATCGTCGCCCCCGTCAGCCGCCTTCGCCTCCATCTCCACCCCATCCAACGAAGCCAGGGAGGAGGAAGTGGATATGTTAGATGTAGCACACCCACTGGGCGCCAAGCGAAAAATCCCGGAGACCAAGACCAACGAACAGGTCGCTTCGGTACAGGAGGTCAAGAGACCCCGACCTAGCACAAAAAAAACTGACGTCCTTGAGGACATGCTAAACAAACTCTCTGACAAAATGGATAAAATGTTCGAGATGCTGGCGGCGCGCATTAGTGACAGCGAGGCAGAGAGGAAGGCGCAGGCCCTAAAGTACGACAGGCGGCTCGCAGAGCTGGAGAAGAAGCTCTCGTAAAGATGGCGGGCACCAAAAAGGGAAGACTCGTCATCTGGCAGTGGAACTGCCGCAGCTTCTCGAACAAAAAAGCAACAATGACACAACACATTAAATTGACCGCAAAAAGACAAAAGCCCGACGTAATCATTCTCCAGGAAACATTCGACCACGCCAAAATTGCCGGGTACGCCACCCACAAACAACGCACAAAAGGGACGGGAAGGCACATAGTCGTGACCACATTAGTCAAAAAAGGACTGGTCGCGATACCGAGAATTATGAGAAAAATTACGGACATTAGCCACATCCTCATAGAAGTCGTACCCCGCAGCAAGAAGGAGAGCAGCACTTTCATTCTGAACGTCTACAGCAGCCCATCCAAAAAGGGCCTAACACACAATTTCGAAGATTTAATAAACGAAACGTTGACCATCGCCGGCGACAACAGGCTCATCATCGGAGGGGACTTCAACGCTCCACACACGCAGTGGGGCTATGGACACTCGTCCAAGAAGGGAAAAAATCTGGCCGACCTCATAGAAAAGGCCGGCCTAACCCTTCTCAACGAGCCGGCCTCACACACCAGAGTGGGTGCGGGCCCCCATAGGGACACCACACCAGACCTAACGCTATGCAGGAGAGCCGGGAGAATCACCTGGGAGAACACCTTCGAGGACCTGGGGAGCGATCACAGGATACTCAGCATCGCCCTAGGAGAGCCCCGCGTCACGCAGGTAATAAAACATAAGTTCCGGCTAGTAGACTGGGACAAATTCCGCAAAATCAGAGACGAAAAAGAACAGGGACCCATAAGAAACATAGAGGAATGGAACGGAGAGCTGCTACGAGACGTAGAAAAGGCCACGACCGAGATGGAGTGGGGCGACTGGGAGGCTCAACGCGAACATGAAGACGACGACAACGGTGGTGGACACTCTCCGCGGATGGACAGCAGGCTCGCGCACCTCGTACAAGCCAAAAAATCCATCCAGAAACGGCTGCAAGGGCAAAAACACAATAGAAATCTAAGGCGCAAAATCGCGGAACTAAATAAGACCATCGAAGCACACTGCGCCCAGTTATGCAATCAGGATTGGGACGAGGTATACGACGCCATGGACGGCAACATCAACACGGGCAAGACGTGGAAGATCCTCAAGCACCTGCTCGACCCGTCGGGAACGAAGACAGCGGCGAAAGCGGAAATGACCAAGCTCAGACACAAGTACAAAGGAAACATCCGTGAAATGGGTGACGAAATCGTCAAGCTCTACCTTGAGAGACCTCCAGCCGTTGAACACCGGAACTACTCGGGCTCTCCCAACGAAGACCTCGACAGAGATTTCTCCTAGCAAGAAATCAAGGCGGTCCTGCAGACCATCAAGACCAAGTCGGCTCCGGGCCCCGACAAAGTGACCAACAAGATGCTCCGGAACCTGGACGACCAGGCAACGAGCCGCTTGACAGACTACTTCAACGAGTGCCGGCGGAACGGTGGGATACCCGACGAATGGAAGAGGTCCGACGTGATCCTCATCCCGAAGCCGGGTAAACCCTTAGAAATACAGAACATGCGGCCGATCTCTCTCACTTCCTGCGTTGGTAAAGTGATGGAGCATGCTTGCCTGAGTAGAGTTAACGGCTACCTGGAGTCAAACGACCTGTACCACAGCAACACGATTGGCTTCAGAAGAGGGCTCTCTACACAAGACGCAATGATACAACTAAAGGAGCAAGTCATAGATACCACGGGGCGGGGCTTGAGAGCAATACTTGGGCTTGATCTAAAGAAGGCCTTCGACAGGGTCAAGCACACTGCCATACTCGACAGAATCGTGCAACTCGGCCTGGGCGAACGAACGTATAATTTTATCCGAGATTTCCTTACGGGAAGAACAGCCAGAATCAGACTGGACGAGGAGGAGAGTATCCAGGTGGACATGGGCAGCGCTGGCACGCCGCAAGGGTCCGTCGTGTCACCGATGCTCTTCAACCTCGTCATGATCGGACTATCGGAAAAACTGGACCAAATAGAAGGAATTAATCACACCGTTTATGCAGACGACTTTACGATTTGGACCACGAAAGACGCAAGCGAGGGTGATATGGAGAACAGACTTCAAGGGGCGGTGGAGGCAATCGAAAATCATCTAGAGGGCACCGGACTTGAATGCTCACCGGAAAAATCGGAACTGCTGCTCTACCGCCCCAGGAGGTCCGGCAAACCGTCCAGAGACGTAGCGGAACTACACAAAAGGGGAATCAGATTAACCACGAGGAAAGGCACGGAGATACCCATGGTCCAAAAGATTAGAGTCCTGGGTCTCTGGATCGAAGCCAGGGGAACGAACACGGAAACTATAACACGCCTGGAAAAGAAAGTCATGGCGGCCATTCGGCTAATACAGAGAGTCTCCAACAACAGGAGGGGCATTAAGGAAAGAAACGTCGTACGGCTCGTTCAGGCCTTCGCGATCAGCCACGTCGCGTACGTGGCGGCATTCGTCCACTGGAACAAGGCCGAGAAAGACAGGATCGACGCGCTCATTAGAAAAGCGTACAGAACCGCACTGGGTCTCCCCCAATACACAAGAAACGAAAGGTTACTACAACTCGGGGTGCATAACACGCTGGAGGAGATCGCAGAAGCACAGAGAATAGCGCAACTTGAAAGACTCTCCGGAACCAAGGCGGGCAGAGAAATCATGGAAAAGATCGGCATAAACTACCACGGAATGAACGGCCCCAAGATGCAGATTCACCCAGACGTCCGAGCCGCAATTAACACGGGAAATATCCCGAAGAACATGCACCCCGTGCACAATGTCGAGAGAAGAAAATGCCGCACGAAAACGATTCTCAAAAATCACGGCGCGCGGGAGGGGGTGCTCTTCGTAGACGCCGCGCGGTACCCCCGAAACAGGGACGACAATGGTGGTGTCGGCGCTGACAAAGGTAACTCCCTCTTCGCAATGGCGGTCGTATGCACGAAAGGAAAGACCGTGACTGCGTGCTCCGTAAGGACTAGATCGTCGGAGGCAGCGGAAGAAACGGCAATCGCATTGGCTATAATCAGCGGTCGGCAACAATACAGAACAATAATCAGCGACTCGAAGACGGCTATTAGGAATTTCACAAAGGGCTGGGTCTCCACCGAGGCGGCCAAAATCCTGAACCACAGAGCAGAAGACTTTAAGAACGGCACAATTACACCCAAATACCTCAAATGGATCCCGGCACATATGGGAGAAGTTACCATGAATGCCCCTCCCAACCTCAACGAGAAGGCCCACCGAGTCGCGCGAACACTAACCCACCGCGGCACGGACAGTGACGGCCCAACACCGCGCAACCCTTGGGGAAGAGGAAAGGACTGCGGCGGAGGCGATGGAGAAGACGGAGGAGGCGAGGACGACGAAGAAGCGATAAAAGACGACAGGGACAGACTGGTCACGTACCACGACATACTGACACACTACACGAAACAAAGAGAAGCATACCCACAACCCCACAAACAACTCGACAGGTCTCAAGAAACAGATTGGAGAAGATTGCAAACCAGAACGTTCCGAAACCCAGTACACTTAAACAGAATAAATTCAACACAATATCCAGACGCAAGCTGCAAGCTCTGCAAACACGAACACGCAGACATGGCACACATCTTGTGGAAGTGCACACAGATCGGTTCAGTATACGTAGAGGACAAGATAGAACCGGACCTTCTCGAGGAGCGATGGCTAAGCGCTATGACTAGCCCAGAACTACACGACCAATTATGGGCTATCCAGCGGGCCCGGGCAGTGGTGGAAAGGCTATGCCTCACCGCACACAATGCCCGGGTGGCCTGAGCCCGGGCTGGCAACCTCGCAGGTCCTTTTTCCATTAAAGTTTTTTCCGTCCGTCCGTCTCAAGCTTCGACTCGTCAGCCAATATTTTTTCTTGCCTTTTTCATTTCCGCAGGGTGGAGGCTCCTTTATTTGGCTAAGTCCTAAAATTAAACCTATAAAAATGATATGTTTTCAACATTTCTCATCAAAATTTTGGGATGAGGGTATCGCAAGGACATCAGAGGGGAAAGTTTAAAAGGGACGCCGAAGGGAAACAGAGACTCAAGGCAGGCTGAGAAAGAATTTCTTGATAACTATATTATCGATAGATACTTGGATTTAATATTCTATAAAAATAAAGCTACATTATCACTAACAGATTATTAGAAGACAAAACACCTAGGCAACGTAGCATCAGTGTGACGTCATAGATTTCAAACAATGTTTTTGTGTTTGGAGCGCTGATGCTCAGTAAATGCTCTGAAAACTTGATAAGTTCGGTCCTTGGCCCCTTTAGAATATGGTGTAGTCCATAATTATCAATAAAAACAGTTAGCAGAGCGCCATGAAAATGCGTGACGTCACCGCATGCTGAGGCGGGAAGTTGAAGGTGGCATCACCACAACGTCGGTCGTTTACACGTGCTATACTTTTTGTTTAAATTTTCGTCGGGGTTACCCTGCCTCCTTTTAAGAAAAATGTGACACTTCCTAAATGTTATATCGTAAAACTGTGATTTGGAAATAGAGCTGAAATATCTTTTTTTCCTCTTGGCGCTCTTTTAAGCACATATACAATAGAAGCAGCAGCCGTATCAAGGCCTATCAGTGACTTGAGCGCAGTAAACAGCGCTGAAGGCGCAAAAAATAGATACACAAACAGAATGGATGTTCATTCCTATTCAGGGAATTTGCTTTCCAATCGTACGCGTTTGCCGTGGCGAGTGAGAACCAGCTGCGTCCAGTTCGAACACATTTGACTTGAAATGCTGAGGCTGGCGATTGCAGCACTGCTGTGTTTGTAGCTCTCCATTATCCGTCTCTAAAATCATCAGCCTACTGAGGTCTCCTGTCCTCCGTGGGAACATGAACGCAATGCCATGTTAGGCTTTTCTAGAAGAGGAAGCTTAATGACCCCTGGGACCTTTTATGTTTTGTTTCACAATATACATTACCATATCTCACAGCTCCGACATGGTCTAGTTTAGCCGTTTGTTTATATTTCTTCTCGCACTATTCATAGTAATAAGGTCGACATTAACACGTGACGCAGAGGTTTGGTCTGATACTGATTTATCCCATAAACCTGGAAGGACTGAAATCATCTACCTGAATCAATCAGAGCCCTCCAATATACTGTCCGTTTTCGTGAATTATTAGCGAATGCTGTAGAACTGGGAATTCCTTGCATAACAAAGAGATCCATGTAAGACTTTCTTTTTTGTTAATCCTTATCTAGCAGTGAATACCCAGGAATTCCATGTACGACCGAAAATTCTACGCCATAAATTGTTTTCCGGAATCGTCAGTTACCATTTTATGAACAAGAATTCGCGTGTTCTTGAATCCTGCTAATCCCCTCCTTATTGCTTTCGGGCCTTGAAGGTATAAATACACGGAAAAGTTGAAACCAAAAAGCAGAGATCTTGGGGTCATTCCGTATAGCTTCACTACATAGGCTTCATATTAGATAGGTGACTCTCAGGATAAGAACATCTGGAAGTAGCCGTTCTAAGCAATTGTGCAAAGAGAGCATAATGATTAAAAGCGCACCGAATATATTTACAGCGTGAGCCTTATTGCATGATTTGAATAATGGGACCAGACCGAAAAGGTCCGGTCCCATATCCCGGTCCTTTTCGTTACGCCGTCGGTGTCGTTAAACCCACATCACCGGCTCCACCTTCATTAACAACCTGTTGCAAAGAAAATGCCCGTGAAACTCATTTCACGGTGTCTCACAACCTTAAGGCAATTAGCATTCAGGCAATGTTGTTACCCGGTGTAT
This sequence comes from Dermacentor albipictus, assembly GCF_038994185.2. Lineage (NCBI taxonomy): Eukaryota > Metazoa > Arthropoda > Arachnida > Ixodida > Ixodidae > Dermacentor > Dermacentor albipictus. The sequence goes on from NC_091826.1 coordinate 41,173,480, forward strand.
TGGTTAGGACACCTTTACTTACAATCTGATATGGAGGATGTTGGCTGAGAACGCTGATCGCCCGAGCATAACCAGGCTTCACTGCACCATGAGAGATCACAGCGTTCGCAGCTTTGGACGGGGCAAAGAAGCCTTTCATAAACGCGGCTTTGCAATCGCAGCCAGTTTTGTTTTTCTGGCACTGTACACATAGGGACATCAACACATCGCATTTCTAATTAACTGTGGCGTGGCTAAACAGACTTCCTTTTCTGGCGTAAAACATAAGTTATACTGCCACCTAAAATAGCGCGAGTTCTCACTTTTATGAGTGGGACATGTAATTTCTTATTCATTTTTTTTATCAGCCAGAGCGAAGATTTAGGGGCTAGACGGGCTAGTAGCAAATAGTGTTAGCTAAGAGTGTTACTTATGTGGAACCATTATAGGCCCCATTTCGCGAAAATCCGGCATCGGCGTGACCAAACATGGTACCAAAAATAACCGACGGTGCAAAGATTATAAAAACAGTTCAATAAAGGCTGTGATCGTCGCCCAATTTCTCAGTGTCTCGCACAATCTGGCATTGTCTTCTCTATATGCAAAAGCTCTCGCAACCCATTTGGTGTGCAGGTCCCCATCGACACCATCTTATATCACGCGCTAACGACCCTTGAATACGAAATGGCACCACTGTTCGCGACGTATCCGTTTCTTGGCCAATCCCCTTCGTGGGTAGGAGCCACATACGTCACAGCTAACAACCGCAACACTCTCGACGCGAAATCACGATCGTATAAAATGAGGTACACCACCACCATCACGTCTGAAAGGTGAACCCCGTGCACGTTTACAATGTGCGAGACGACATGTGGATGAATACACAAGGGGAAACATTTCACCAGAGCGACTTCAATGCTCTCGCATTCGCGCACGTAAGAAGTCTTAAGTTTCTCTGCAAAACTTGGTTTTTTGCATTCAAAAGAAGCCATACTTACCTCACCCACCGCCACTGTGCATTGAACACTTGTTCCAGCGGCAACGTTCATTATCTGGCTGAGGGCGCTAACCACTTGGTAGGTATTATGCTGTGACCACGCCCGCAAACTTGTGCGGGGATCTGTACGTCACGTAGACTCTGAGAGTTGTAGCGCGCACGCGATCATCTCGGAGGCAGTGCAGTAGTGGTGAAAGGTGACGTTGGGAAGTATCGCTCGGTTTTGAAAATGTTGCGGCGTCTGCTGCGGTCGCACCGAGTTTCAAAGCTGGAGGAATCTAAGTTTTTTTTATTCCAATTAATAGGCAGAAGACAGATTTTCGTTTCTTAGGGACGTCATTACCATAGCTACATCTCGCCTAGCAAGCCATTGAGTGCACTACAAAATAAAGAATAGGAACTCGCAAACAAAATAAAGAATATACGACGTTAAAACTCCGCATTGAACTCGTATTCCGCTATCGCGCAAAAAAGAAAAAAAAAAGAAAACTGCATGGGCACAGATCCGCTCTGCTGTGACTTGTAAAGGATGTCACTGCGCACTTAGATTCCGACTTTCAGGTTCTGATACAGTGAGTCACCATAAAGTGATCTTAAAGTTCCTAAACCGAAGCGTCAACTTCATAATGTTGGCTGGCATTTGAACATCGGTGCGCAGTATTGTTAAGGAAGTGATGGATGTTTGATGGATGATGAAACGGGTGTGTTCTTAACTTCGCGGTGATTAAGCATGTCGACATGAATATTAAGATTGGCGATATTTTTATTCCTCCATTTCTCTTCTTGCAGTACGTAACCTGTACTCAGGACGCCGCTGCCGAATTCAAGGTGCGCGTCAGGAAGAGCGGTACCTGGAACTCAGGTTTTTTAACATGTGCCATCAGGGTGTGAGCTGAAAGCTATACCCGCTTGCACGAGACACAATATGTTCAGTGTTGCATTGCTTATGTTGTAGCGGCGCGTGTACGTGGTGTACGTGGTGCACAAATTGCGTGCAGTATGCAGAGGGCCAAAATCCCTCATGCTGTGCTAACTATAGCTAACTTATCTAATGAATAAAAATCGCGATAGTTGGTGCTTCCGCATTGTTAACTCTGGGTGTTCTCCGTCTGTATTAGCCGGTGTTTTCATTTCGTTTCTGCATCGTGTAATTCATTCACGCTGCAGGTAATAATGAACTATACATGTGTAGTACATCGTTTGCACTGTGAGAACTATTACCGTATCCTCCGGTGTATAAGACGGGCATTCTTTTTTCTTAGTTTTTCCGGTGGCCGGTCTTGTACAGCTTAAAAGCCTTATATGTGAATTTCTGCCCTAATGAAGATAGGAGGTGCCGTATGGCTGCACTAATGACAAAGGCGAAAGCCGGAACAGGGTTCACCTAGGCAACGTTCACTTGGCGCGAATAACACAATTTCATTCTGTGCACACAGAAATTCATGCGAGATGTGTTTCATTGATTGCCTAAATATCGGGTAATAAGCGGTGCGTAGAAGCTGAGCGCCTCAGAATGGGGAAAGTACGGCGATTTCGCGGCGAAGATAGGTGCATGCGAACCCTCTAGTACCTCGATGCAAGGAGTGCAATATTAAATAAAATGTGCGTCTCATACAACGGTGCGTCTCATATGTAAACTTTTTCGTAAAAATGGCTTCTTCGAGGGGAAGTGTATATTATACAAGAGTGTGACCTATACACCGGAAAATGCGGCATGTTCTTACTTAATATGGATCAGCAAGAAATTCTGCAAGAGGTGAGATACGTTAACGGGAATACCCTTTGCAACTACAGATACCATTGGAAACAAGAAACATGCGGGAGCTTGAAATATTTATATTATGCGTGTAGTTAGAGCATCTATGTTGTCCTTCTTGCGCACTTATGCTTATTCGAAGTATTCCTTACAATATCTCGTATCAACAACGCCTAATTTCTAAGATTCTCAAAAGTGGTGAGGCTACAAAAAATCCTTACTGCTGTGCCATCCCGAATTTTTTTATTCAACATAAACGGAGAAATGCCCTAAATTGCGAATGGTTGAAACGATGTCAATAAATGTTCACTGCAAAAGCACTATTGCTGCTCTTATACTGAAGCGTTGCGACAAAGCTCTCGGCAATCGACAATCCAAAAAACAAACTGGAACCCAGTTTACGAATCAGTTTGCTCAATACCAAAGACAGCTATTCACACTTTACTTGATATTGCTACAATTCTTAGAGAGTTCTGGCAATGTCCTATTCACAAATCATGGGTATATATGACAGCGGTGTTCATCATAAAAATTTTTCAGCTTGAAATTTCGTAATTGTCATAGAGTTATGCACTGGGCACTCAAGCTTTCTTGGAGTTTTCAATAATTTTCCAAAAAACAATACCATTCTGTATATAAACATTGCTTCCTACAATATATATTATATATATACTCTTTCTTTAACGCAACAAACATTAAAACAACATTGGTTTGGTGCTTCCTCATAAAAATAATTTCTCCTTTCACATTTACTTGTACAAACAGCTACCGAACTACAGCTTCTTATATATAACATATAACACATAAGGGCACTGGTAAAATGAAACTGACCCTTTCTTGTAGTTTTTCGGCAAGGGAAGGCACTGAACACCGGTGGACATAAAAAAAAAAACGCGAGCGAGTCAACCTCTAGCAGTTGTCGCTGGAAAAACTCATCAAACATTCTATACAATATACATCACAACACTTCAGCCTAGGCACGCTGGCCCGGTTCGGTAAACCAAAACACTTTTTTTAAAGTTTTGAAGTTATTCAAAATTAAATAGCACCCCGTATGCAATCTGCCTGTGAACTTGCGTCAGCGGTGGCGTTGAAACTTGGTCGCGTTTATCACAGGGTAAAAATATGGCCGCTCATTTCCAGGGTGCACGCTGGTCAGGTCCTCGCCCCGGTCCTTTCTGGCCGCGAGCTCGGCGACGCTCAGGATGGGGGCCTCCGGTGGCACGAAGGCGGACGTTCCGAACAGAACCGAGCGCGCCATCTCTCCAAAGGCATTGTCGACGTCTCGGATGTTGGTTTCGTTAAACGGTGCGGCGTGCAGTGCATCGTACGGCGACTCCCTGCGGAAACGCGCCAGAAGGTGTATGGCAAACGCGTTCCGCCAATACGGGTAGGCGTGAGGCTCGTACAGGGCGCCTAGCATGTCCAGTCCGGTCTCCAGGCCATAGTGCATTCGATGGACGAGATGTGGATGCGGTTGGAACAGAACTTTGGCGGGCACGTCGCCCGCGTTGTAATACCAAAGCGAGTCATTCAACCTGCGCAGTGAAAAGTAGAACCATTGAAGTGACAAGGTGCCCCCGCTTCTCTACGTGCTTCACGACAATTTCTTTAAAGAGATATTGAATGTAGTGAAGAGACTCTGTCTCTCGGAACTGCCGCGCACTTGCTCCTGGTTTACTTAACGGAAGGCAAGTGTTTCTTTTCTGTCTGCAGTCTAGCTTTGTCCTCAAGCCAAAGCTGGCAGATAAGTGGCAATCTTACGGAAGGCTTCGAGCCGAGGCAAGGCAGCAGTGTGTTACGCTGACGACCACGCCCATGGCGCCTCCTACAGCGGCCTGCACACCTGCCTCAACTTCAACTAACCAGTACAGCATAACAGTGAACACGTCACGAGGGAATGTCGAGCAGACGATGCGTTGTGAAAAACGTACTTCCCTCAGGAACGCATACGACAAGTGGATATGACCACTGCGCGGCCTAGACGCCTACAACATGGCCCATGAGTCTCTGCTGGCTTTAGCGAGGAAATTCGGGCTATAAAACCACTTGTACATCCGTCTACTTGCATCGCGCCTTGCATTCCCGGCACAGTATTCCACATTGCCATTGTTAGTATTAGGCAAACGAGCCATATCATTATTGAAACAGTTATTCAACCAATCAGTAAGGCTGTGCCAATAGCACTCTTTCAAACTGAATCGAGTATCAAATGTATTGTAACCATAAGCGTATTAGAGCCTCGATTGCGCAACATTTGGACGACACACACAGAAGAGAAACACACACCACAGTGTGCTACTTGCTACTATCGTTTTATTGCCTTGTCAATGGAATAAATACGGTTAGATACTCGAAGGGGGGGGGGGGTAACGACAAAAACAAAAAGATTTTACAAACATGGCCACCCGCCAATGCCAAGCCAGCTTTGTCATGTGATCATTTTTGGCATCGCAAAATGTTCGCAAATTTCTCTTCTCTTTGTGTCGTCCAAATGTTGCGCAATCGAACCTCTAATATGCTATACCAAAACGCCCACTCTTCAACATTGGCAACCATAAGTGAATTTATTCAAACATGAAATGCTTCTCGACTAGCTGGCAAATTATAAGCCGTCGGCTTCCCTAAGAAATTTAAAACGATGATCAGATTGTAGTAGATTCTAAACGTTAACGTGCTTTTTTCATCACATTGCTGATTATGAAACCTTCTTCATTAAAAGTGCGAACGGAGTATTAGGGAGAAATTATCAGCTTGTTCGCACACACGGAAACTTTCCAGGGAAGCACGAATGATAGTGGTTAACCTGGAAGCGTTCCGATCCTCGTGGGAAGTAATAGTGGAAACCACGACCATTGGTGTTAAGGCAAAGGCAATTAAGGCACTTTCAATTAGGGCAGAGTTAATTAGGGCACTTGTAAAAACGACCTTTGAATGTAGCAAACAAGTGATATGAAGTAACAACGCCTTCGACTGAAAATGTCAATTAACTTCTCGAATGTTTCGTGATCGTCCAGGCTTTCGTCTCCATCCCGATTAGCGTATGCTAAAGTGACTGCAAACCTCCATTTTCTTTTGTCGCTCTCAAGTTATTGCTGCAAAGTTAATTATTCAGCACAACCGTTCTTTATGTTATTTGCCGCGATATGCATTTCTTGCCACCAAGTTTTTGTAGTCTTGCATATTCGCAACTCCTGCCCAAGGTCCCTACGAGAAGATCGTAGAATAAGTGAAAAAAAACAATCTTTATTTAATTACCTGGCCAAGAAAATTACACTCGTAAGAGCGTCGCCATGATGGAATTAGCATTGCGGCATGCGCGATTATACACAGATATGGAGAAATCAACATATACAATGCTCCAACCCCTTCCAATTTAATGCAAAAATAAGCATCTGCACTTGACGTTTGCAAAGATTTTATGTGCGCTTCATTCCGTATATTTTTCCTAGAAAGATCCAATGTTCTTCTTCTTGTTTATTTTATTATGTGTGCGTGAGAGGGTAAGTGTCTGGACCTCTAAACAAGCTAACTTAACGACTCCCTCAGCCTTTGTACATTGGGTCTTCTCAGAAGCGACTCTCGTCGTCCACGCCTGCTGTTGATTGACACTGAGAACTCCACTTCCCCTGCACTGGGCCTTAGAAGGCAACCTTCTTAAATACCAGGAGCCTTCATTGGTCCACCTCAATATACAATCCTGTTGCGTGTGGTTTTCATTGCTGCGTTAGCACTTAAGTTGGGCCTTCGTCTGTTGAACCGGCAAACAACAAATTGCTGTATCATGGCGGCGTGCTAGCGGTTTCCCCATCCATGCATCAGCGCTGTGTGATAGCCTTTTCTTGTCCTTTCTCCAGAGTCAGTTATGTTGGCTGTAGTCTCCTACACCAGGGAAATTATATTCGACCCGAACCATCAGACCCGCTTCTCAGGGGAGAAAGTAGTATCAGTAGCAGTAGTGAAGTAGTACCGCCCGACTTACCGGTGGTAGGTGTCTAGGTAGAGACGAAGGAAGCGCGAATTCTTGTGAAAGAACATCACCATGTTTCCCATGAGGTCACCGTTCGCAAAGTTTAGGCTTGCCTCGTATCGCAGGAAGCGTCTCAGGGATTGAATCACGAACACGTCTTTGTCGAAGTAGTATCCTCCGTAGCGCATCAGCACTCTCAGACGGAGCACGTCTGTAGCGTGGTGAGATACCTGCGTGGGAAATGCAGGTGTAGAGCAAAGAATCCGCACCCCATTTCCGCACTACACTGCGTCACATTCATAAGAGTAAGTTTATGAATGAAGTAGTAAGCTAGTAATATTTTTAGCCAGGGTGCATGTTGAGCAGCAGGATTTCATGTTTGCCATCAACCCTCAACTTCTAATATATAGCTTAGCTATAAGTCAGGCTTAGCGTAATTTCTTGTGCTGGTTCTAACTTTGCGCATCAAAACACGTTCTCGCTGTGGAACAATGCGCTGAATGGCTTGTACGTTTACTGAAGTGTACGTTGGGAAATCCATAGCAAGAACGAACACAGTTTTGTGCCAAGCTGTCCGGCTACAGGACATTCAGTAAGATGTGAATATTTTGAGGAACCTGAACAATATAAGGCAAATATCTTCAAGTGCTTTTGAGCACATCGTCGAAGCACGCAGTTATTTTTAGACTTCATCTGTACTGCTACATATTGATACATGCCTATTGCGTATTGCTTGTGGCCGATGCAGGCACGCGCCCCGACGAAGACGACGAACGCTGTCTGGCTCTGGAATTGTTGGCTGAACTTGCCAGCGCTGCATCTACGCCACGTAAATATACTTTTCAAATAGTCTCCGGTCCCAATCCTTAGTTCGCTTAACATTTTGGTGGAGGGGTGCCGTTCCCCGTCCTCGCCACAGAGCTCCACAGCGGCCGCACCATCCTGCTTTCCGCCATGGCTCCCGGTGACACCTCGTCACCTTCTACTCCTGCAACCCCCACGACAACGTACGTTACCGTTACCGATCCCCCGCGATCCTGGCTCATTTTCCGGCGAATATAATGTCAACGTTGAAGACTGGCTAACCCTGTATGAGCGTGTTAGCCAAAACAACCGCTGGGACCATACGATCATGCTAGCGAATGTCCTATTCTACTTGGGCGGCACTTCTCGTGTCTGGTTCCAAACGCACGAGGACGAGATCTCTAGCTGGGATGCTTTCAAGAGAAGCTCACCGACTTCTTTGGAAATCTCACCGGTCGGCAGCGGGCTGCTAGAAAAGAGCTTGCTAGCAGAGTTCTGTCTTCTACTGAATCGTATGTCTCGTAGTACATACAAGGCGTTCTTGCTCTCTGCCGGAAAGTCGACGTCAAGATGGCTGTGGTTTACAAAGTCGGCCACGTACCTAAGGGGATCACGGATGACGTGTTGAACTTGTTGATCTTTAACCATGTGTCCCCCATCGACGTCCTTGTCAAGGAATGCCGCCGCTTTGAGCTCGCCAAAAGCCGCCGCGTCATTCCACAGTGCTCCCGGCTCCCTAACGTGGCTGCGACGTCGTTTTGCATCGACCGTACCGCTTCACCACCCTTAAATGAGTGCGTCACCCGTATTGTTCACCTCGAGCTCAAGGCTACAAGGCCTGCGCCGTTCGATCCACGCCCACTTGACCCCACCATTGACCAATCAGCCCCAGCGATCTCTCATTCAGGCAGTTGTGCGGCAAGAATTTGCAAACATTGATTTTCCTGCTGCTTGCTCCGTCTCCTGACCTGACGCCCGACCGGTGCTGACAGCTACTACCCACAGCGATCGGTATTCGGCTCCCAGATACCACAACCCTACCGAGTGGAGAACTCCGGACGACAAGCTCATTTGCTTCCCTTGCCTCCGAATTGGCCACGTCGCTCACCACTGCCGGACCTCCTGGACGTCGCCGTATTCTAGCGCTTCTTTTCCCCGTCTCCTCGCCCATATGCCTACCCGTGCCGTTACTAGCATCGCCGTATGCCGCGTACCTCAGGCGTATCCATCGATTACAGTCATCGTGCTCGCTCGCCGTCACCTCAGCGCCAACGGTCCCCGTCGCCCCAGTCACGCCGCTATTCGTCGCCGACCAATTCTGGACCCTCCCGGACGGTAAACTGGACCATGAAGCTCCTGGGGGTAGTGCTGCATTATGTTCGTCGTGTAGAAATGCTCGATTGACTCTCCCAACTAACCAGAACTTCATGTTCACGTCGACGAGGTGCGGGGGGTGTCACTTTGACAGCGTTAATAAATACTGGAGTCCAGGTGTCAATATTGATTTGTAACCTCCCTCGTCGAGTGAGGAAGCTTCTCACGCCTCCTACTACTCGAGCCGTACGCGTGGCCGATGGTAGCACTGATGACGTCAATGGAATGTGTACTTCCTTTATCAGTATCACCGACCGCCACGTTCCTGTTCTTTTTACAGTGCTGACCAATTGTCCCCATGACCTAATCTTCGGACTGGACTTTCTTAAGGCGCATTCAGTTCTGATCGACAGTTCTGTCGGTACCGTTGGCCTCGAACTTCCTCTACTCGCGCATATTCGTGCCGAACTGCCGAATAACTTTAGTACGACCACCTTCATCCACCTGCCGCCTAAAGCCTTGACTTTCGTCGATTTGCTATCACCTTTCCCTATGCCCGATGGTGATTACGTCGTCAGACCTGCACCTGATGTCCTTTTAATACGCAATATCACTGTGCCCTTCTCCGTCATCACCGTCGCTGATAACCGGACATGCCTCCCCGTCATCAATTTTGGTCTGACAAAGGAAATTCTACCCCAAGGCATATCGGTTGCAACTCTGCGTGCTATAGGTGATGAGCACCTCTCGACGTTTTCAAATGATGTCTGCTCAGGTTCTTCACTATGTCCAGAGGGTGCTATTTGCCGTGACGCCACGTTTCGTCCCATGATTGCTGCGGACCTATTGCCTGAACAAGCAACGCCTCTGTGCCGCCTTTTGGGTTCCTACCACGACATCTTCGACCTCAACAATTGCCAATTAGGCCAGACTTCAATTGTTAAGCATCACATAAATACTGGTGATGCCAGTCCTACTCATCGGCGGCCATATCGAGTTTCTAGTTCAGAGCATAGGGTTATTCAAGATGAAGAGAACAAGATGCTTGCCAAAGGTATTGTTCAACCGTCGTCAAGCCCTTGGGCGTCGCCCATGGTACATGTAAAAAAGAAAGAGGCACAAACCGTTTCTGCGTAGATTATCGTCACCTAAACCTCAATACCAAGAAAGACGTCTACCCTTTGACTCGCACTGACGACGCCCTACACTGTCTCCATGATGCCAAATACTTTTCATCAAGAGACGTTCGGTCTGTTTATTAGCAAACTTCTGCGGATGAAAAGGACCAAGAAAAGACCGCGTTCGTCACCCCTGGCGGCTTATATAAGTTCAAAGTTATGCCATTCGGTCTGTGCAACGCCCCAGCAACGTTCGAACCTATGATGGACTCTACTTCACGGGTTCAAATGGTCAACATGCCTTTGCTACCTAGATGACGTTCTCGTATTTTCACCATTTGAAACACACCTTGAGCGCTTATGAGCTGTTCTTCAAGTCTTCCGCGAGGCTGGCCTGCAACTAAATTCATCGAAGTGTCACTTCGGTCGTCCGCTGATTACGGTGCTGGGCCAATTCGTCCACGCTTCCGGTATTCAACGAGACAGAAAAAATTCGTGCTGCCACCTCTCTTCCTGTACCTCCATTTGTCAAAGATGTCTGAAGTTTTGTAGGGCTCTGCTCCTGCTTCCGATGCTTCGTTAAAACTTCTCAGCGATTGCCCGACCGCTTACTGATCTTCTGAAGAAGGACTTGCTGCTTACATGAGGCTCCGCTAAAACTGCCGTGTTTGCCCAGCTCACCAACATTCTCACCACGCCACCTAAACTGGCCCACTTTGACCCACCCTCTCCTACAGAGGTACGTACCGATGCCAGTGGTCACGGTATCGGAGTCGTCTCAGCTCAGCGCCAACAGGCCGGGTCAAGATCAGATTATCGCCTACGCTAGCCGCCTCCTCGCAGCCGCGGAGCGCAACTATTCGATCACAGAGCGTGAATACCTGCCTCTAGTCTAGGCGGTTTCCAAATTCCACCCGGGATTGTATGGCACGCTCTTCTCTGTAATCACGGCCACCACGCGCTCTCCTGGCTTTCTTCACTCAAGGAACCTACCGGCCGGCTTGGTCGCTGGGCTCTGCGGCTGCAAGAATATTTCTATGCAGTAGTGTACAATTCGGGCCGATTACATCAAGACGCCGACTGTTTATCACGCTATCCAGTGGACGAACCACCCGCCGACCCTGACCCCGATGCCGACGCTTGCGTTTCCTCCATTTCTCAGCTGCTACACGTTGCCGACGAGCAACGCCGTGATGCCGCCTTGCGCGCCATCATTGCCGTCTAGGGACTCTTCGTTTTGTGATTGGTCCCTTCCCCTGTTTGTTCTCCGGCATGGTGTACTATATCGCCGTAATGTATGCCCCGATGGTGCTGCCCTCTTCCTCGTCATTCCTTAGCACATCCGGTCAGCTGCTCTCCAAGAACTTCATGATTTAACAACGGCAGGTCACCTTGGCGTCTCCGCACCTTCGACCAGAATCACCGACGCTTCTTTTAACAAGGCCTTGCCCGCTCCGTCCAGAAATACGCTGCGGCGTGTGAGAAATGCCAGCGCCTAAAACATAATCGGCGCTCCCTGCCGGATGCCTTCAATCGTTTGATCTAATTCACCAAGCATAAGTATAAGAGCTGGTTATTAAGAAATCAAATATACCCTAAATGTAAGCACTGCGAATCCCTTCATACATCACCATGGCTCCACATCGCGAGAGCTTTCACACTATTAGAAAGAGTACTAGCACTCTGATATGAAGGAGTAAAGTCTCTCGGTAAGGAGTACAAGACCTCTGTTTTGGGGAGTAGAAACACTGGGCTTGGAGGAGTAGAAGTACTCCGTTTGTAGGAGTAGAAGCACTCTGTCTGGGAGAGTACTTAAGAGCGCCACAGTTCTTTCTACTGATCATTGTGGGAAACATATAAGTGGTAGGGGTATAAAGATGTCTGGCTGAAGAGAATTCATTTTCCTTTATGGAAATGCCAACAATCTCAGAGGGGGGAAACTGGGGCGAAGAAGGTGAAGTTGAGGCTTTCCAGAAAGCGAGTGTAGTTCCCTTCAGATCCGTAGGGACTGCAGTCAACGTATATCTTTTCGGGCCGGCGGTTCAAATACATAAAGGTGAAGGCCACCACATCAAAACAGCCCAATTCGGCTGCATTTTACCTTTCCTGGGGAGTGCTGTTACTGTTCTAGAGAGGGGAAATCGGAACTACGTGAAAGTGTACTAGTACTCCCTTGCAATGGGGTGATAAAACTCCGTCAGGAGGAGTTACTCTACTCTCCCTGACAGGGGGTCGATCTACACTCGAAGAGGGAGCAAGATATGGGACAAGCAGATACTCCCTTGAAGAGAGTTCCTAGAACTCTCTTAGTTTGTACACTCTAAAAACAGTTGCACCCTTTTGGGTGTATATTTGTGACACAAGAATAGCCGTCATCTGCCTTGTCCGCGTTTCCTTTTTTTAACCCTGCGAGCCTGGTACTTCCAAGTCACTAACGACATGCGGGTTATCAGCACGAAAGAGCATTTTAGACAGGAAGGTAACGAGCACAGCGTTTTCACGAAAGGAAACGCTAGCAACACAGATGACGATTATTGTAGAGTGGCAAATTTACAGCCTAAAGGTTAAAGCTATTTAGATTGTAGAGTGTACACGTAACGTGTATTTTTTTCTTTTTAGCTTGAAGTGGCTTGGCGGCTTTGCAAATTGATAAATTTCGGCAAGTATTGCTCTAGAAGTACAATGCTTTCAAGGCTTTATGCGTGTGGGACATACTTCTTATGTGTTCCGAAAACTAATGTAGGCTAAAGATTCTACTGAAGAAGTCGTGATAAACACCGCTGCAAGAAAGTCGGAAGCCAAAAGCACGAATACTAGACAGATATATTTAGCATTACGAATCCTTGCCATGGTAGCGACACGATAGCAACGCCACAGTTCCCTCTAGTGATCATTGTGGTAAACATATAAGTGGTAGCGGATTGACGCTGTCTAGCTGAAGCGATCTTGTTTACCTGTATGGGAATGCCAAAAATCTCAGTGGGGAAAACAGCAGGAATGAAGGTGAAGTTGATGCCTTCCAGAAAGCGAGTGTAGTTCCCTTGAAAGCCGCAAGGACTGCAGTGAACGTATATCTCTTTGGGCCGGTGGTTCAGATACATGGAGCGCATGCCCACGACGTCAATAAAGTCCACTTCGGGCGCATTGTACCTGCGCAGATACCGAGATGATTGCCTTTAACACCGAATACCTTTCAAGAGGGCGTTACAAGCTTGGTAATTATGAAGAAAAATCGCAGAGTAATACTTGACGTGTCATTCATGTTGAAGTGTTAACTGCAACAAATTTGCAGCAAGAAAGTCGCATTCGAGTTGCACCCGCAATTCATTTGATCATGCCATAGAAAGTAGCCGCAAACTGCCGAAACACACATGCAAAAACAAAGACGCATCAAGGCGGCCATTACGTGGTTCCATTTCCTGCAGCAATAAATTCCGATGCTTGCAGCAAAGAAAAGCGTGGTGTTCGGTACCGGCGTCGGTTCCTCGAGGGAGCCGTTAAGCGCGCCAATTCATTTTTTTCACAATTCAGCGTTTCCAGCCTGCTTTGCGATTCAAGTGAGGTATAAAAAAATTAGGACGAATTTTCTACCACCCGTGATGCCCTCAAAAATTTCCAGCTATATGTGGGACGTGCAATGCACATTTATAGTCCGAAAACTTGGCGATATTGTCCCGTTTACTTAATAGAAGAAATAGTAGTAATAGTACATGTAGTACATAGTAGTAATAGTAGTAGTAATAGTAGATAGAGTAGTATAGTACATGGTAGTAGTAGTAATAAGTAGTAGTATAGTGCATAGTAGTCCATATAGCACATAGTAGTAATAGCAATATTAGTACATATCAAACTACCGCCGCATGTTGCCAGGTGCTTGAGATTGAGTAATGGTTGTCAGGTACACAGTGTAGTGCAGCCGACAAAAACAACATACTCTGCATATTTCTCGGTCACGTGAACGTGAAGCTCTCGTCAAGCGGTTAAATAAATGCCACGCAACAAAGAGTAAAACTCTGCACAGCGTTTTGCACAAACCATGTGATGCGCGTGACCGCGATTTACACCGTATTTGTGATTGGCCCGCTTAGCTTCGACAATATATCCTGGCTGGGTGCGCATACTTGACCCGGCCGATCCTGGAGACAGCGCAACAGTAAGCAACGGTTTGCTCGGCGGAAGACCGACTAAAGCACATGTGCCAAACATAAACCCCGAAAGTTCGCATCAAAAGGTTTGCTTTATTGTAGGAATTGTGGTCTTTATTGTGTATATTTCTTGCAATCAGAATACTTAGGTATCTTGCTCTTTGTCACTATCATAAGAAGCCAACAAACACTGACACCAAGGACAACAAAGGGGAAATTACTTGTGCTTAATAAGTGAAGTAATGAAACCAGAAATAATGGAAATTAAAGTGGATGAACAAGCAACTTACCGCAGGTGGGAACCGAACCCACAACCTTCGCATTTCGCGTGCGATGCTCTACCAATTGAGCTACCGCGGCGCTGTTTTCCCATATACTTTCTTGGGTATTTATGTGTCCTAGTAGAACCCTGGGAGTGTTAGCCAGCGCCGTCACTCACAGACCTTGGCGGTGGACGTGGAACGTCCTTCATGCCGCAGGCGTCACGAGAACGTGATCTTTTTAGGGTGAAGGCAACTGGTCAATAAACCCACATATGCTACCTAAAGGCATCAATGTTGCCGGATTCGGGACCCTCGTTATGTAATCAATGAGAAGAAAAGGGGTTAATTGACGGGCCCGATTTTTATTAGTCATATCATAAGAAGCCAACAAACACTGACACCAAGGACAACATAGGGGAAATTACTTGTGCTTAATAAGTGAAGTAATGAAACGAGAAATAATGAAAATTAAAGTGGATGAAAAAACCGAACCCACGATCTTCCTATTTCGCGTGCTGGGGTTCGGTTCCCACCTGTGGCAAGTTTTTTTTTTCATCCACTTTAATTTCCATTATTTCTCGTTTCATTACTTCACTTATTAAGCAGAAGTAATTTCCCCTATGTTGTCCTTGGTGTCAGTGTTTGTAGGCTTCTTATGATATGACTAATAAAATTCGGGCCCCTCGGTTAACCCCCTTTCTTCTCATTGATTTCATAACGAGGGTCCCGAATCCGGCAACATTGATGCCTTTAGGTAGCGTATGTGGGTTTATTGACCAGTTGCCTTCACCCAAAAAAGATCACGTTCTCGTGACGCCTGCGGCATGAAGGACGTTCCACGTCCGCCGCCAACGTCTGTGAGTGGCGGCGCTGGCTAACACTCCCAGGGTTCTACTAGGACACATAAATACCCAAGTGGATGGGAAAGCAGCGCCGCGGTAGCTCAATTGGTAGAGCATCGCACGCGAAATGCGAAGGTTGTGGGTTCGGTTCCCACCTGCGGCAAGTTGTTTTTTCATCCACTTTAGCTTCCATTATTTCTCGTTCCATTACTTCACTTATTAAGCACGCGTAATTTCCCCTATGTTGTCCTTGGTGTCAGTGTTTTTTGGCTTCTTATGATATGACTAATAAAAATCGGGCCCCTCGGTTAACCCCCTTTCTTCTCTTTGTCACTATGTAATTCCGTAAAAAAGCATGGCCAGCATCGTGGACATAAGCAAGGTTATTAAAGCTGAGAGCGGTGTCCTAGCTGTGAGCCATTCCGCAGATTACATCATCACGCAGGCTCGGTGAGGACAGTCCGGTGGAGGCCGCAAAGAATGATTTGCTTTACACCGAGCTGAAAAACATTGACGTCCCTTAAGTGTCTTCGGCTCTCAGCAGAACAGGGAGCGATAATTTCACTACCGGCCTCCTTTGAATAGTACAGAGAGCTGTATGATAGCCAGAAGAGGTGTTCGGCTTGTCAAGGTATCTGACTTACCTAACCAAGTGCAGTATGTCCGGCACTATATCATAGCTGTACCCCGAAAGTTCGTCCGCGTCGTAGAAGCTCTTTGGAAAAGGCCCCCTTTGCGCCGGAACGTGTAGCTGTTTGTAGGTTCCAGTGCGAGAGAACTTCAAACGGCGGGAGATTGTCCTGGCAGCTACGAAGAACGCTAGGACAGCCAGGACCACGTTTAACCTAAAGAACGAGATTTGAGTACACACTCACTGCAATGTTTGAATAATCAAATTACTTCCGTGACATATAATGCCTCCTAGATAGCCCGAAGCTGGGGCACTTCGATTCATAAAGTCAAGCTATCTTGCCCGAATGCCATATAAAGCATCGAATGCTCCCTACCAAGCCGCGGTGACTTTAGCGTCACTGTTTCGTCCCGACCAGCTTTGGCAGCGGCTCATAGATAGCATACCTGTGCACACTGCTTTATAATATCATGCTACCTAGACCGAAATATCTATTGGCCGGTCCAGCCTGACCAGAGCGGTGACGTCGAAATCACTGCCGCTTAACACCACATAGATTGCAAATGGCCTGTTGACTTTGATTCATGACGTCGTGCTACCTCGCCCTCAATTTCGATTGCCAAGGCTGGTGTGACGATAGGGTTGACGTCAAAATCAACTTGGCTACTCGAGTGCATCCCTGTAGGATTGTGTGGTAGTCAGGCCAGGTAGCATGGCGTCAATGATCGGAGTCGACAGGCCTTGTGCAATATGGGTGCCGTTGGGCTTACTGAATAGAGTCCCGATTAGATTCTGTGGTAAGCGGGAAACGTAGTATGGCATCACCGATCGAACTGCATCGTCTTGTGCTATCTAAGAGGCGTTGGCATTGAAGTGTTGAAGTGTACATTTCTGTTGTAGGAAGCATGACGTCACAAAGCAGACTGCCCAGGCGTGCTATATAGAACGGTTTGCGTCGAAGCGGCAGTCCTAGTTGGGGAATGAGCAGCGATGGTCGGAAAATTAGTTTGTGCACTACGCTTTTGCTTCTATTCTCTCCTTTTAACAAAGCTAATTCATCTTTGTTCTTTCGGTACAAATTGAGAGACAAGAATGTTCGTACCTCAGAGGTGTTTTATTTTCAGTACGTTTATCGGAGGCGATATGGACTCAAGTAATGTACGAACATATGGGTAGCTTACTGTGTACTTGTAGCCTATGAAATTATTTGGAAGTATGACATAAATTTTATATTTCAGATTTATGCATAAACCGAATTGGTTACATTGAAAGTTATCTACGCCGGAAACTTGATGGTGAAAATCTGCATTAATGTGTTTATGCCAGTTGCGCTGAGACATTCGACTACAGTGTTCATTACAAGCTCTAGAATTGTAGAACACTTAAAGGTAAGTAAAGTGGTTTAAATTTAAAGTTAAACAATGTACATTAATGTACAAGCCTCTTCATGCTTTATTGTCTGAAGCATGGCAAGGGTATCAGTTCGCTTATTGGAGGTTGAAAGAAGGAGAAATTTGAAAAGTAACTTCAGAATTTTCTCTCCATGGCGTTCTGATTACATTATAGCTCAGCTTGTATGACAAATTTCAGATTTATTCTTACCGTACACCAGCAGTTTATGCAGATACGACTCGTATAATGCAGCGTCTCCGCCAAGTACACAAGCATTAGGGTCATGAACAAGCAATGATGCTTAGAAAACTGGTATGTAAAAAACAATGCAACAAATCGTTAGTGCTATGCATATGCAAACCTTTGTAGGTTATACCGTCACATTCAATGTTTTCAAAATTAGGATTATCCAATATTTTGCAAGTCTGCTTGTTAATCTTTTGATGTATGCAATGGAATCTGCACGTGTAATGTATATTACGACAATTTATGCATATTATGTATATATTCAAAATCAGTCATCCATTACTTCAATAGTCAGTCACTATTCGTCAATTGAATTTCGTCTTCAGACTCCTGAAAGTACTCATGGCAATCCGTGAACTTTCACATTCCTAAAATTGCGCAAACAAGAACCCAACGAGATCCATCCTCTTTTAGGCTTTTCTAGAGCACTCTCGAGAAACTTTTGAGTGATACAGATGCGCTTTATTATAACAATGATTTACCTTATGAAGGAGAAAAACCGGAGTCGCAAACTTGGTTTTGCAGTTAACGAGAAGAAGCATATCTTTTTTGAGTTGACACCCACATTTTCAGCAACTCTGTTTTTGCTGATACCAACCTTTGTGTAAACTTCTCGGTATCAGCTTGTTTGATGCAGGTACCTCTCTCACGTTTTTTTTTATAATCACGAGACTTCCAGATCAATTCTCTAAGAACAACAAGTTGAAGCTATTTGAAAACTGAATTTTCTTTACGTAAAACTTGATAGAAAATTTGTAAAATCGCAAAACTAGTCGAAATTGGTATACGTTGCGAAAAACTCGGGAGATTTTTGTCAGGCATGCGGAAAGCTAGAAAATACTACAGAAATAATCACACGATGACCATCGACAGTAATGTGAAGGGCATTTGACTTATGTAGGGACACAAATAGATAGATAGATAGATAGATAGATAGATAGATAGATAGATAGATAGATAGATAGATAGATAGATAGATAGATAGATAGATAGATAGATAGATAGATAGATAGATAGATAGATAGGTAGATAGATAGATAGATAGATAGATAGATAGATAGATAGATAGATAGATAGATAGATAGATAGATAGATAGATAGATAGATAGATAGATAGATAGATAGATAGATAGATAGATAGATAGATAGGTAATTAATTGTGTAAATTTCATGGTTGATATTTTGAAACTTTGTAACTTCACGAAACTCTTGGGTAAAAATTAACATTTCAAATTAAGGCCAATGCTTGCAGTAGGTAGATATAATTTTCTACAAATAAATGCAACATCTTCCAGAAAAACCACCATAACACATTTCGCATGAAAATACTTCCGTGAACATGCCAAGAATTAGACGGCCAGAAGAACGCAGACTTTGGCAAATTCCTCTCGTTCGGATTCTGCGTCAGCTGAGCGCAAAGCCAGCAGCACTTGAATTGGGAATGAAAGCTGCGTGCGCGAACGTTACTGCATTGCGCTTGCATTGAATGCTGCCACTTTAGACTGTCATGGAACGCGTGACATGGTGCTAAGGGGCGGAACGGCCTAACAACAATGTCACTTTGCACTTTGTAAACACCTAAAAGAGGAAGAGAGAGACAGAAAGAGAAAGAAAAGAAAAAAGCGTTTCATGGTATATGACGATGTTGACTTTTCTAATGCACTGTCCTTGTCAAAAGTATACGAGCCATGGCGGCATGCCGTAAGTTTTAACACACTAGGGATTGAAAACAACTTCCACAATCAGTACACAAAGATAGAGACTGTCAGGAGCGCCAAGAGAATTGAATCCGAGAAATACATGGGGAAGGCTCTGCGTAACCCAAATTTTGACACAAGCCGAACGAACCCGTCTACCACTGAGCGCCACAGTGTTTATTCAATATGCGTAAATCGGTCAGGTGCTCCCGATTAGGTTTAAGCACGTTTAGGTTTCTCTATATTAGGTTTCTGCAGGTTTGCATCCCATCTCACTCTCGTTCCCATCGTTTGTGAATGCAAATGAATACAAAGGAAAAGAAGGACAGGTAGCGGTGATACAATCTTTTCCTTCTTGCTCGTCGTCAGTCATGCGAGCGGCTCTCCGCTTCAATTACCGCAACGTCTCTAGGATAGGAATCAAACAGAACTCAGAAGAACGAATCTTTATAAATACTGAAAAGGATTTTAGACATACCATAACAAGAGTACCAGCAAACGACTGCAGAGGCCGGCCGGACGAGTCCTTTCTTTCGGGAGTCGAAGCAACAGATTTCGCAGCTTCATGATGGCTACGTGTACTTGTTCTGAACAATTACTGGCACATGCCCACTGCCGGCACAGACCAGCATGCACGCAGCAAGAGAAACAAGAAGAAAAAGCAAATAAAAATGAGGTCCTAGGATTCAATGTCATCCGAATATACAGCGAAATATACAAAGCAACGTTGTAAACTTTGAAAGCCACACTTTACTCTGGTGCTTGCAAAAGAAGTATATAGATTTTTTTATTGTTTTTACATTGTCCGAGCAGGTGAAGCGAAACCGAAAGTAGCACTAAAGGAGCAATGTCCGGAACGCTTTTCCTGCTTGTTTTCATTCATCTAAACGCTCATACCCTCTAAGAGGGATCAAACAAGAATGGAGTGGATATAGCTAAACGAACACAAATGAAATGACACTTGTTCTTAAAAATGAAGCCCTCTAAAAGGGTCAAATTTCCCAGTACAATCCTTATAATGAAATCCATCGAGGGGTATGGTCTGAAAAAAGTATATGCATGAGGTGGAAATTAAAATGTATTTAAATTACAATGGTTTTAAATAATCGCAAATAGAATTTATACTCGCTGTTTTTTTGTTTCACCCCAGACGTATGTGCGATGGGATTTTAACAGAAAGGTGTTTTTTAGGTGTCCCTGGCACAATTACGAAACGTCATCATAGCTGTCTCTCACTAAGCTCTTACCTCTCACCATGATGGCTGCTTTGATTAAAAGCTTGTTCAATTCCGTCCGCAGTCAACACCTCGATATGGTAAACAGCTCTCTCCAACCAACGTGATCTCAAATTTCTTAGAAAGTTCTCAAAATTGTGCCCACATTTGCCAAGCCTGCTCAATTTCTTGATGACCGACACGTACTTCCCATGGCCTTCGAGATCCTGCAGCGAAAAGTAAGATCTCGAAGGCCATGTCGTCGTTTCTGTATAGTTAGAACTGCTTCCGGGAGGAGGATGCTGTCTTGTGATGTTCTGCGCTCGTTGATGCGTCGTTGCCATCGTCGGAATACCTTATAGCCGCTGTGTGAAAATTAGGCGACGCTTAACTTCAGCTTACAAACCGTAATTTCGCAGTGTTTTGTGGTGTGCTCGTAATAACATGGCGACGTAAATCGCAGACTGAATTTTTAACCTCTTCTGCTTGGCCTGTTCTCACGGTTCCGCAACACCCCAAATCTCACCTCATGAATCTCCACTGGATGGCTGAGCGAGATAAATCCTGATATTGAAGTGATGTGGCGTCATCGAGGGAAAACCGAGTAAGCGTATCTCGACTTGGGTTACTGATAAGACAACCATCCGCGTATGAGGATTCCAGCGAAAGTGAATACTCCAACAAGCTCATGCAGATACGTGCAACCAAAGACGTATATTGTACCCACAATATCGTCGATACTGACTGCTTTTCAGCTCCATAAGGTACAAGACGGCTCACCTGCCAAGTCTTAATTTATTCAGTGCGAAAACATTCTAAGGCATTGTTTGGGATGAATTATGGTTTTCGTTGAGCTTTTGGGACTAGGAGACCCGTAGTCAGAACGCCGCTGCTAAAATCAAGGTGCGTGGAAAACAGAGCGGTGCGGAGTTCATATTTTGCGCGCAAGAGTAACTGACCATCCCTTCAAGTTGGCGTGACTGTGTGAGGCCGCGAAGCAAGTGAACGAGGGAGGCGCCTCTATGTAAAGAAAACCATGTGCCCGGTTAAGTACAAGGGTGTAATTGCGAGACAAAGTAGCGCCACGTAGAGGACGGTGTAGGTAACCTTGAGCGAAGTGGAGATGGAGACGAGGCGAAGCGTCGCGGAGGAGGACGGTAGGTGGATGCGCGTATCGCTTTCGTCTCGTGATAACATCGTCCTCCTGCCCCGTACGCTGTGTGTTCGAGTGAATGCGTGCGACGGCGGGCCGACGTTGGCGGATCAAACTCGTGTGCGCAAAGGTAGGAAGCCCGCCGTATGCCGTCACGCACATGTAAGCCGAGCAGGGAAAGGAGGGGGAGGGGCGTTGTAATTCAGCCGCGAGTGGTCGCGCGGGCTTGAAAGCGGTATCCTTTAGGGGCACAATCTACGTAATCCCATGGCTATCTTCTCACCGATAAGTGTCTGTTGAAGCGACAGACAGAGGGAACGTCACTTCGCTCGCTGCTGCTGCCGCAATTCCTCACGCCAGCGTTTTGCATGCGAGTGTCCGGGGTGATCGAGGGTGAAGCGCTCATGTTTGCTTGTACGGGCTGACGCGATGCTGGGTGACAACATAGTATGTGAACGCTAAAAATGGCGCGTTCTACTCCAGCGGCTGCTTCGTATGGGGTAGCGTTGTTAACATGGCACTGAATACGATCCTTGGTGCGGACAGTATTAGTGTCAAAGTGCACCGAAATCCAATAGCGTCGTGTGCACTGTAGAACCCATACGCTTGCTCGTCACCTGCGTTTGCGAAGGATAACGTCACTGTAACTTTTCTTATATTCCGTTTTTAGGATGCGAGCTGAATACTTTACTCGCGTCAAAGAGGCACAAGATGTTCTGTGTCGCGTTACTTATGTTTCATCTTTGCGTGTAAGTGGTGGGCACATTGTGTGCAGTATGCAGAGGGCCAAAATAACTAACTCTTTGATAACTAATGACTTAGCTAATGAATGACAACCAAGGTAATTCTTATTGACTCCTAATAACGCTGTGTGGCCTGCTTGTGTATTAGCCAGTGTTTTCGTTTCGTTTGTGTGCCATGTCATTCTGTCACGCTGCAGTAAATAATGGACTATACATAAGACTTCAGCTTGGGGTAAGTAAGGCATTCCGCGATGAAGAGATGTACAGTACCTCGTTGCAAGGTGTGTACTACTTTATAAAATGTACGTCTTATACAACGGTGAGTCTTATACGAGAACGTTTTCGTAAACATGGCTGCTTTGGGAACAAAGTGCGTCTTATACAAATGTGCGAATTATACACAGGGAAATGCGGCATGTTCATACTTTAGAGGAAACGCAACAAATTCAGCAAAAGAGGATATGTTCACCGGAATACCCTTCGCAACTACACCTAAAATTTGAAACAACAGACAAGCAAGAGCTTCAAGTGGATGTATTATGTGTGTAGGTTGTGAGTATTATGTCGTATCGGTAATGCGTAATTTCTTAGATTCTCCAAAGAGGCGGTGCTACGAGGAATTCCTGCTGTACCAACGCTGATTTTATTATCGAAAGGGAACGGATTAATATTACAAATGGTGAACGCTTGAAACGATGTCAATAAATTTTTACTCCACTTCGGTGAAACAAAAACAAAAAACATATCCCTAGTCTAAAGCCATATTATTGCTCACATATCGAAAGGTTGCGCCAAAGCTCACGAAAATCTACAACCTAACAAAACAAACTAGAGTGCAGTTTACCAATAAACTTGATCAATACGAAAACCAGCTACCGTAATTACGAATGTTTAAGCGGATCCATTTAATCAAGAAAAGTACACTTTACTTAATATGGTTGCAATTCTCAGAGGGTACTGAAAATGCCCTGCTTACAAGTCAGAGGTGCTTATGAGAGTGTGTACATTAGAACAGTTTTTGTCTGCTTCAGATTTCGCAATTGTGATAAAGAGTTATGCACTGGGCACTCAAGTATTTTTTGGAGCTGTCAACAATTCTGGAAGAAAAAAGACAATTCTGTAAAAAAGAAAATTGCCTTATACAATCACTGTTTGTATGTATGTACGTATATATATATATATATATATATATATATATATATATATATATATATATATATATATATATATATATATATATATATATATATATATATATGTATGTATGTATGTATGTATGTATATAAGGTGCAGAAAAGAAGAGCGAAAGTAATGGATAGGATAAACGTAGAACGCGCGGCTTGCAGATGACTGTATGGAAGACTTGAATTGAGGAGAATCGTGGACCATGCTCCTTGAGATCCCGCGTGGTTTCCAAAGTATTTCATTCTGTGCGCTGTCATCGAGGTTAGGTGAAGAAAAATGGCCAGGCTTAGCTTGGTTAAGCCAAGAATGCGTTGCATATTGCGCGAGTTGGGGCCTAGCTTTTCCTCCGGCTGTCGTGACGTCAGGTCACGTGGTTGCGCTAAAGGTCAATGGTGGCTGCCCGGCCGCGCCCAAGGGCTGAACTGAGTGATTGCAATATGCGACGCATAAGAATAGAAGCAACTTAATAACAAACAGAGCAAACTTAAAAGAGAATAGACCCATATATGAGACGCGCAGCAATGAACAATGGCTCATAACCTCAATGGTGGCTGCGCGGCCGCGCCCAAGGGCTGAACTGAGTGATTGCCATATGCAACGCATAACACGAACACCTCCCGCTGTTAACATAAAGACCGAGGCGGTGGAAATGGTCCATTTGTTAGGTACGTGGTAAAGATTTTCACATTGTTCTGCCTCAAGTGAACTCATATAGGAAAGATGCGAGGGAAATTTAAGAGTCATAATTACGTGTACACCATACCCTTAGAGGGCATAAGTTTAACATGTTGTGGCTTTAGTTGGTGCAGCAGCCTCTCAAGTACTAAATAAATCAATTTCCCTTTCGCAATTGTTTGGTCAACTCCGAAATTAATTATGAGGACGCAGAAATTATGAGGACGCTGTTATCTGCAGAAACCCAACGTTTCTGCAGACAACAAAATGATGCAAGGGCTTAGAGCTCCGCTTTTCCTAATCACAGAGGAAGTGTGGCGCAATGCCGTGCGATCGAGTATAGCAGCAAAGATGTGCTTCCTGTGTTACTGTTAAGTTATCTTCAATAATTTATGCAGTTTGCGTCGCAAATTATCCTCGGTTCACTTAACTGTTTAAAAGTGTTCACCTGTTCACTACAAGCATCCATGAATCAGACGTAATTTCGATGAGAGACGACGAAAACTAAAAGCGTCAAGCATTAGGGTGCATGCAAATGATCTTTTAGTTTTGTATTCCCCTGCTTTCTTCTCTAGTGATCCTTCAATCGGCGTTTTCAGTAAAACGGCACAGAAAGTTATAACAATTTTTTCTGCACTCAATGTTGGTGTTTCTCAGTTGGGTTCATATTCAGCGCTCACAGTGCGTACACTATACTCGTGAGGTGTCTTTATCAGGTCAAAAAAAAACGCCTTGCAAAGTTTTTTGAACGGTAAGTATTTATTATGTCATGCTTGATAAAGCAAACTTCACGCAGATTCCTCGTTGATTCTGATAAAAGAAAATTCACTATCTATATTACACTAGAAAGGAAAAGGTAGCATTGAAAAACTTCCATTTAGGCATTGAGCAGCTACGCTGCGATAAGAGTACAAGTTGGTCATTCGTGCATGTCGCTTATCCTTTCGAACTGCTCAGTATTTCATTTATCTTACTGATTTGAAATGTTCTCTCTTTTTCATCATACTTCCCTTTTAAATTTTATTTCGAGCTACAGCCTAAGGACCTTGGCTAGTATGTCACAAATTTCTCTAGAGAAATACCTTCAGTTTTATGTAAATCCTTTGACATTTCTACTTGAAAAGTCAGGACACCAAAAACGATCAACTTCTGAAGATGTATAGATAAAATATGACGATCTCCTAAGTACCAGAAAGTAACTTAGACAGAGCTCAACATAGAGTATATCTAACCAGAAGTTGGCTAAAATTGTAAAGCTGGTGAGTCTCATGCATTTTTCTTTTCGTTTTCAGGTAGCAGCATTTTTCTCGTTTTTCATTTTCCAGAAGCCTGCGGAAAAAAGCCCCAACTTCTTGGAAGTTGTCCCTGCACTTCCTTAATCTCACTTGTGTAGGTGCTCTAGACGTTACAGGTAACAATCCAGCAGAACTTCCCCCGGAGCCACTGCAAATGTAACAATAGGAACATCGACGTCACACATCATTTAGGCAAGTAGCAAAAGTTATTTAGTATCAGCACATATAAGGCACTGGGAAAAGGAAACTAATCCTTTCACGTGGTTTTCCAACAAGGGAAGGCGGTTAACACCGGTAGACCTAAAAAAAACAGGAGGGAGTAAACCACTAGCAGTTGCCACTGCGAAAACTCATCAAACATTTTATACACTATGCATCACGATACATAATCCTAGGCACGCTGGCCCTGTTCGGTAAACCAGAACACTTTTTGAAGTCTCAAAATTATTTCACAACCTAAGAGCCCCCCGTATACAATCTCCGGGTGAGCTCACGTCAGTGGTGGCGTTTAAACTTCGTCCCGTTTATCATAGGGTAAAAAAATGGCCGCTCATTTCCGGGCCGCACGCTGGTCAGGTCCTCGCCCCGGTCCTTTCTGGCCGCGAGCTCGGTGACGCTCAGGATGGGGGCCTCCGGGGTCACGAAGGCGGACGTTCCGAACAGAACCGAACGTGCCATCTCTCCAAAGGCATTGTCGACGTCTCGGATGTTCGTTTCGTTAAATGCAGCTCCGTGCAACGCGTCGTACTGCAAACCCCATCGGAAGCGTGACAGAAAGTGTATGGCAAAAGCGTTCCGCCAATACGGGTAGGCGTGTGGCTTGTACAGGGCGTCCAGCATGTCCATTCCGGTTTCCAGGCCGTAGTGCATTCGATGGACGAGATGCGGATGCGGTTGGAACAGAACTTTTGGGGGTAGCTCGCCCGCGTTGTAGTACCAATTCGAGTCGTTAAACCTGCACATTGGAAAGTAGGACATTGGAGAGCCGGACCATTAAAGGGATAAAGTGCCCCCGCATCTCTACGCGCTTCGCAACAGACTTGTTAGAGACTGATGCGACGCATCTACGGAGATCTGTACCTCCAGACTGCCACGCACTACCCCTTGGTTTACTTAACGCCGGCCAAGTGCTTATTTTCTGGCTGTACTCTGGCCTTGTCCTCAGGCTAAAGGTTGCCCATAAGTTGCAAACTTACGCAAAACTTCAAGCCGAGGCAAGGCAGGCGGATGTTACGCCAATGATTACGCACGTGGGGCCTCCAACAGCCGCCTGTACACTTGCTCCAACTTTAAGCAACCAGTATAACCCAAAACCGAGCACCTGTTGCAGGAATGTCAAGCAGATGGTGTGCTGTGGAAAAATAATTTCCGTGTGGAACACACACGTGTAGGATCCCACCATTGGGTGGCCTAAAGGACTGTAACATGGCCCATGAGTCCCTGCCGGCTCTAGCCAGGATATTAGGGCTGTAACACCAGCTGTACATCCATAAGCTGGAATCGTGCCTTACACTCCCGGCACAGTATTCCGCATTCGCATTGTTCGTATTAGGCAAAGGAGGCAGTTCATCAATGCAACATCAATTCAGCCAATCAATAAGCCTGTGCTAATAGTACTCTTTCAAATCGAGTAGAATACCAGATTTAATAGTACCCACAGGGAATTTATTTAAATATGAAATACTTCTCGAATAACTCGCGAATTGAAAACAGTCGCCTTCACTCATAAATTTAAAACTATGATCACAATGTAGATAATTCAAAACGTTAACAACCTTCTGTCATTACATTGCACATTATGAAATATGGTTTACTTAAAGTACAAATGGAGCATTAGGCACCAATTATCAGCACAATTGTTACTTCCAGGGACGCACGAATGATCGTGGTTAACCTGGACGTGTCCACGGCTTCGAGTGCAGTAATGGTGGAAACTATGACCACTGGTGTTAAGGCAAAGGCAATAAAGGCACTTTCAATTAAGGTAGAGTTAATGAAGGCACTCGAACGAGCGACCTCTAACTGGAGCAAACAAGTAATATTAAGTAACAACGCTTTCGAATGAGAATGTCAATGAAGTTCTCGAATATCTCGTGATCACCCAGGCTTTCGCCTTCATCGCCCTTAGCGTATGCTAAAGTGACTGCAAAGCTCCTTTTTCTTTGGTCCCGTTGAAGTTATTGCTGCAAAGTGTATTGCTTCGTACAACCATTCTTTATGTTATTTGCCGGAATATGCATTTCTTGCGACTAAGTTTTCGTAGTATTACATATTCGCAAGAACTCTTGCCCAATGTACCTACGAGAAGATGGCAGAATATTTGATATAAAAAGCAATCTTTAGATAACTACGTGCGTGGTCAAGACTGTTACACTCGCAAAGGCACCGCCATGTTGAAATTCGAATTGTGGCATGCGCGATCATTCACACATATGCAGCAATAAATACCTAATATACCCCAACCACTTCGATTGTACTGCAAAAATAAACATCTGCACTTGATATTTGTATAGATTTTATGTGCGCTGCATCCCGTATTTCTTTCCTAGAAAGACCCAATATTTTCTTCTTCTTTATTTAATTATGTGTGTGTGTGAGGGTAAGTGTGTGGACCCCTAAACTAGCTAACTTATCGACTCCCATATCCTCGGTGCTCTGGGTCTTCTATGAATCGCTTCTTGAAGTCCACGCCTGCTGTTGATTCACACTGAGAACTCAACTGCCCCTGCACTGGGCCTTAGAAGAGAACCATCCTAAATACCAGGAGCCTTCATTGCTCCACTGCAATATACAATCCTGTTGCGTCCTTTTGTTTTATACGTTCGCGCTTAAGTTGGGCATTCGCCTGGTGAACTGGCAAACATCAAGATGTTGTATCATGGCGGCGCGTGAGCGGTTTCCGCTTGGATGCATGAGCGCTGTGCAGTAGCCTTTTTTTTTCCTTTCTACGGAGTCAGTTATGTTGGTTGTAGGGTCCTATACTAGGGCGATTCTATTCGCTCCGAACTATGGAACCCGCTTCTCAGGGGAGAAAGTAGTATCCCTAGTAGTAAAGTAGTACAGAAGTAGCAGCCGACTTACCGGTGGTAGGTGTCTAGGTAGAGACGAAGGAAGCGCGAATTCTTGTGAAAGAACATCACCATGTTTCCCATGTTGTCCCCGCTCCCAAAACTGAGGCTTGCCTCGTATCGCAGGAACCGTCGCAGAGATTGAATCACGAACACATCTCGGTCAAAGTAGTATCCTCCGTAGCGCATCAGCACTCTCATGCGGAGAACGTCTGTAGCGTGGTGGGATACCTACGTCAGAAATGCAGGTGTAGAGCACGGAATTCGGCATCGATTTCAGTCCTACACTGGGTCACATTCAAAAAGTAAGTTATATTTAGTCACTAGTGCCTCGGGTACTATTCAGTCCCTCATATAGATAATGTAATGGGGTGTATTGAACAGTTCTGATGGTAGCGTCTGTACGTAACCGAGAAGGTAGGTGACGCATAGCAGGAACAGCTGCTTTCCCTAACGGCTCACACTCGTGCTAAGCACTGGCGATCCGGCTGGCCCATTACTTGCACTGCAGGCATGGAAAACACGATCTGGCTGGCCTTGTCCTTGTGCTATTTTTCCTCATTACAATTACCCGCGGTGCAAAAGCGGAGGCATCCTTGCGACGTGTGACGTAGGCACGAGCGGGTCATAGAATTGTTTCAGGCGGGGAACGTGAACACCATCCCGTCCATGGCGGCGCTTATCGGATGTCGGTGTAAGCGACTGCATGACATATTTGAACGGAGAGGTTCGTTCGACGATGCGGTATGGTCCATCATACAGCGAGAGAAGTTTGGTCGATAGTCCTGGCGTGGACAACAAGAGAAGTGTGCCGGGAGCGAAGTTGGGATTGCGAAGTCGGCGGAGGTGAACTTTCGGGCCAATTGACGGCATTCCTCGGCGTATCGGGCGACGGGTGAAACGGGAGCACAGTCTCACGTGTCTCGTTTATACCCCAAAACCGTATCGACGGTATGGGAAGGATTGTGACCGTAAAGAAGAAAGAATGGTGAAAATCCTGTAGTACTTTGTGCAGCCGTACTGTATGCATACGTGACAAATGGGAGGATGATGTCCCAGTTTGTATGCTCCGATGAAACGTATACACGGTGAGCATATCAACAAGGGTACGATTGAAATACTGCGTAAGCCCGCTAGCTTGAGGATGGTGCGCCGTAGTGGACCGGTGAACTAGGCAGCATTCAGCAAGCTTGAGCCACCTGCGACAAAAACACATGGCTTCTATTACTCAGCAGCTCCCGAGGTGGGCCATGACGAAGAATGAAACGATGGAGCAGTAAGGAGGCAGCGTCAGTGGTGTCACTGCAGGTAGAGCGGTGGTTTCAGCACAGCGTGTGAGTTGATCAACTGCGACAATAATCCATTGTTTGCAAGCGGGTGGTAGTTGTAGCGGACCGTACAGGTCAATTCCCACACGGTCGAAGGCACGAGCAGGGCACGGAAGTGACTCCAATAAACCGTGGCCCTGATGAGGCGGATATTTGCGGCGTTGGCAAATATCCGCCGTATTCCACCCAGCCCACCCTTTGTTGGTTATACTCTTTAAAAGCCCCGTCTGGACGCCTTGCCCG
The DNA here is from genome assembly GCF_038994185.2 of Dermacentor albipictus. Classification (NCBI taxonomy): domain Eukaryota; kingdom Metazoa; phylum Arthropoda; class Arachnida; order Ixodida; family Ixodidae; genus Dermacentor; species Dermacentor albipictus. Next base: position 41,203,538 of record NC_091826.1, read on the forward strand.
CTGGACTCTGTCAAGTGACGGAATGTGAAGTGTGGTGAAAAGGAGGGGAACGTCTTTGTGGGTTATGAGGAGTTCCGAAGGAGTGAAGAGGACAGCGCCGCAGAAGACGGGAACAACGGCAGACGAGTACGACGGTATGGCGATGTCTTGTCGAAGGACTAGCTTACAGGGAATAGAAGTTGCGCCGACAAGGCACACTTTACACAGAGGCGATAATTCGACTTCAGCACGGGTACAATCGATGACGGCATTCCTTCGCGAAAGAAAGTCCTACCCGTATTCTTCAAGCACAGAGTCCAGTGGGCAAGGCGTCCAGACGGGGCTTTAAAAGAGTATAACCAAGAAAGGGTGCGCTGGCAGCGGAGAGAGGCACAGAGCGTGAGCGTCAGTGAGCTGGTGACGTGAGCGGTAGATGACGTGTATGTCGTATTCTTGAATGCGCAGAGTCCAGCGGGCAAGGCGTCCAGGCGGGGCTTTTAAAGAGTATAACCAACAAAGGGTGGGTGCTGGCACGAGCGGACAAATTTTTGGACAAAAACAAACATTCCTCCCCTGTAGTAACGTTGCCGCATGGGCTCATACGTCTTCAAAACGCCTGCGTGCGCACATTGTGGGTCAGTATGAAAGGATGCGCAAATGTCGGAACGAAAAGTCCTAGGGATAACCAGGAGTCACTTGCGAGCATGGGGCTGGTAGTTGTGTCGATACAATAGGTTATCCTAGACAGCAGGGAGCGGGAGATGGGAGATGCAGGCGAGCCAGAAAGGAGATCCAAAAGAGAGGCCACCCAAGGATCCTTGCGCTGTTCTGATGCGAAAGTGTCGATGTCGACCGAGGATACCGCTTCAGCGGGGGGGGATGTAGTCGTGTCGGCTGGCAGCGGAGAGAGGCACAGAGCGTCAGCGTCAGTGAGCTGGTGACGTGAGCGGTAGATGACGTGTATGTCGTATTCTTCAATGCACAGAGCCCAGCGGGCAAGGCGTCCAGACGGGGCTTTTAAAGAGTATAACCAACAAAGGGTGGGATGGTCAGTAACCACATTGAAAGGCCTTCCGTATAAATAAAGGTGAAACTTCCCGAGTGCCGAAATGATGGCCAGGCATTCTTTTCCTGTGACGCTGTAATTGCGTTCCGCTTTGGTCACCGCACGACTGGCGTAAGGAGCGACGTACTCAGAGTATCCAGGCTTGCGCGGCGCAAGAACAGCGCCAAGACGCATACCACTGGCCTCGGTATGCACTTCACTTGGGGCGGTGGGGTCGTAGTGTCGCAGTATAGGCGGTGACGTCAGGAGATGGCGTAAGGCCACGAACGCGGTGTCGCATGCATGAAACCAGGAGGATAGGTCGTTGGCGCCACTTAAGAGCTGTGTCAGAGGCGATATAATCGAGGCAAAATTGAGAACGAAGCGTCAGAAGTAAGAATAGAGGCCGACGAAGGCGCAAAGTTCTTTGAGCGCCTTAGGTTTAGGAAACTCTGCCACAGCGCGAAGTTTTGATGGGTCGGAGCAAATGCCGTCTTGCGATACGAGGTGACCTAGAATCATCAGCACTTGCCAAAGCCGAAGAAGATGCGTGCTGAAATCAGAGGCGAACACAAGGATGTCGTCGAGGCAGCATAAACACGTGCTCCATTTAGGCCGCGCATGGTATTGTCGATCATTCGTTCAAACATAGCAAGCGCATTGCATAGGCCAAATGGCATCACAATAAATTCGTATAAGCCATTTGGAGTAATGAATGCAGTGTTAGGGCGACCAACTGCTGACATTGGGACCTGCCAGTAGACCAATCCAACGAAGAGAAGAATTCAGCGCCTTGCAGGCTGTCCTGAGCGTCGTCAATGCGCTGTAGAAGGTAGATGTCTTTTCGCGTTATCTTATTAAGACGGCGATAATCAACGCACAACAGAATGGAATGATCTTTCTATTTCTGACGAGAAGCACCGCTGCTGCCCATGGGCTATTGGAAGGTCGAATGACGCCGCCTGAAGCATGTCGTCCACGAGCTCAGTGATCACCTGAAGCTCCTTGGGGGAGACGCCGTACGGGCGATGCCGCAATGGCGCGTTTGAGCTAGTGTCGATGTGGTGGCTGACGGGTGTCGTGAGACCCAGAATAGGCTCAGTGATATCACTAGAAGAACGGAACTGGGCAAGCAAGTCAAGAAGCTGGGAGCGCTGTTCGGAAGTAAGGTCATCTGCAATGTAAGGCGTGAATAAATCAGGTGATGGCGGAGCAGAAGTGGAAAGGGCACAGAAGTAAGTGAGCTCTGCATACGAGGCATCCGGCACGTCCGTCATAAACATGTCATCAAGAGGCTGAAGACGGCCATGTGCTGTAGGAAGTGGATTGGAGACAACGATAGAGCTGAAACAAGCTGAAATGTCAAGTGTGGTGAAAAGGAGGGGAACGTCTTTGTGGGTTATTAGGAGTTCCGAAGGAGTGAAGAGGACAGCGCCGCAGAAGACTGGAACAATTGCAGACGAGTACGGCGGTATGGCGATGTCTTCCCGAAGGACTAGCTTAGAGGGAAGTGAAGTGGCGCCGACAAGGGGCACGTCACACAGAGGCGAGAATTCGACTTCAGCGCGGGTGATATTGATGACGGCATCAATTCGCGAAAGAAAGTCCCACCCAAGTATCGCGTCGTGGTAGCAGGACTGCAGAACCCCAAACTCCACAATATTGAGAACGCCCTGAGTAACAACTCTAGCTGTGCATCCTGCTGTGAAGGCTGAAGTGGTTGGGCGCTTGCTGTGCGAAGAGAAAACCCATAAAGTGGCGTCGTAACGTTTTGTAAAGCGCGAGAGAGGCGTTCATTTAGGAAGGACATGGCTGCTCCAGTAATAATTAGCGCAAAGGTAGGGACGCCGCCAACTGTAAGGTTGACATCGTTCCAACACGACAATCGCGGACTCGTACAGATATATGGCGACGCAGTTGCTGCCTCCTGAAATGTGGCGCTTAGTTTTCCTCTTGCGTGGGTGAAGGGAGCCTACGCATGGGGCTCAACTAGCGGCCACACGGGGAAGGTGAACCGCGTGTGAGTACCGGACGCTCGGCTGGTGGCCTGTTCCACTGCCGACTAAAACAAGTGTAGGGAAAGGTTGCAGGTCGGCGTAGGGAGGCGACTTCGCAAACGCATCAGAGTGCAACATTCGTCGGTGGCAGAGTCGTGCAACATGGCCGTGAATACCACAGGCATAACATATGGGCCTGTTGTCTTGCGCGCGCCAAGGATTAGCAAGAGCTGGAGCAGGTCAATGAACGGGATGATGAAAGGGTGGTAGCGGCCGTGAATGCAGCTCAACGAGTGGTTGACGAGGAGGAAGAGCGGTGAGGAATGCGCAAGTGTCGCGGTGATAGGGTACTGCTGATGCTGCATTCGTAGAGCCTCAGCAACTTGGTCTTCAATAACCTGCCGGATCGTAGGGGCGAGGTGTGTCGGAGGCTCTTGCGGCAGGGGCTGCTGTTCGGATAGCTCCGCGAAGGGTAGTAGAGAAAGCTGACATGCAACTTCCTCCGGCGGGAAAGCAAAAATTCGTGTTAGCAGGGCCGACCAATCAGAGAAGACTATCATGGAAGAGACGGCCTCTTCAGTCACTGACGGGCGCCTGGTGAAATCGCGCTGCCTCCTCAACTCGTCGTAGCTTTGGCACTATTTATGAGCTCTGCTACGGTGCAAGGACTCTGTCATCGGCGATGGCCCTCAAAATGTCATCGGCGATGCCCTTCAATATGTGCTTCAATTTGTCATTTTCGGGCATAAAAGCATCCAAACGTTTGCATGGGTCATGAACCTCTTCAATATACCAGGTGAATGTATCACCGGGTTGCTGCGCTCTCTCTCGTAACCACTGCTCGGCGCGCAACTTGGAAACGGTGGGGCAACCGAAATCTTCAGCGAAACTCGTCTTCAACGCAGACCAGGACTGAAAGTCGGCTTCGTGATTCTTAAACCACAGGTGAGCCACTCTCGCAAGGTAGAAGATGACGGCATTCAACTTGGCGGTATCGTTAGATTGATTGTACAAGCTCACCCGTTCGTAGTTAGACAACCAGTCATTGACGCCCTGATCATCCGTACCACTGAAAACCGCTGGATGGCTTTGCGGGACAGCGCCAGAGCAGGCAATGAAGAGTGACGGCGACGTCGACTGGGGAGAGTCACGCATGACGCGAGCAGAGTCTGGGACCAGAGTTATAAGGTGTAGATGTTTTCGTATACCCCGCACCTTCCAGCAATTGTAATAGGATGTATGGAACAGTTCAGATGGAGCGTCTGTTCGTACCCGAGAAAGCAGGTGACGAAGAGCCGGAACAGCTTGTTGACCCAACTACTCACACTCGTGCTAAGCACTGCCCATCCGGCCAGCCCACTGGTTGCACTGCAGGCATGGAACAGCCGATCTGGCTGGCCTTATCCTTGTGCTCTTCTTCTTCATTACAATAATATTGCTGAGCCTGGGTGCATGTTTAGCCACATAATTTCATGTTTGCCATCAACGCTATAGGTTGCAACATATAGCATAGCTATAAGTCAGGCTCAGCATAGTTTCCTATACGGGTTCTAATTTTGCGCATCGCAACGTGCTCTAGCGGTAGAATAAGGCGCTGAATGGCTAGTACGTTTGCTAAAGGGTAGTTTGGGTAATCTATAGCAAGAACGAACACCTTTTTGTGCCAACACTTCCTACTAGAGCACATTGAGTAATAATGAAATATACTGAGGAACCTAAACTATATAAGGCAAATATATTCAAGTGCTTTTGAGGACATCGTCCATGCACTTAGTAATTTTTAGTCTTCATCTGTAGTGCGACCTATGAAGACAATCCTGTCAATCACCTTAGAGTATTTCACATACACGGTGCTTCATTAAGGATATGCAGAATCTTCATGAAAAGAATGCAGGCGCAGCAAACGCGGTATCTTGCAAAGGAGTTTCTAGACGAGTTGCTCTTAATAACGTGAGTTTCATGACCATATTTTAAAGAAACGCGTAAATGACTATTATGAGTACGAAACGCAATGTTTCTACGAGGAAAAGTCGTTTTCCGTGAATAGCTTATGAAAAAATAAACACCTTTTCTAAGTATCGGGAGGAAAGAGATCCTACGAGCCCAACTACACGTCCAGAATGAAAGGCACTTTTCTTCCGTGGCAAGAAAAGCGTCCCGAACCGTTCCGGACGTCTCGAAACAACCAAAAACGTTTTTCCATAGGAATGAGTATGTGAATATAATAATTAATCTTGTGAATGCAAGATGTCTAATCCAGTACAACGATTAACAGGATTGATATCCTTACGAAGCAGTCACAAAATCAAACGCAGGATGTTGCATATGAGCATGCTAAAACCAAGCGCGTGTGGATGGGCCCTGACACGCGCATGTGATGAATCCGAATCGAATAAAGTGGCAGGATGAGCGCGATTTTGCTCGTTCGTGACCAACTTGCGGTAAATACATTTAACTCGATTCAACTTCTTCATTGGCTACACGTACGGCTATGACGCAGTGCATGCGTCATCGTGGGAATTTCGAATGCAAGAGCTCCCGGGGTGACGCATGGCAGTGGTGCGCTCAAATACTCGTAATCCCTGGCTATGCATATGGCATGCATATGCGTCCTTCCTTCAAAACTTACCATAGTTAGCTGCTGTGCTGCTGTGTACTAATTCTTCTATAGTGTTGGCTCAGCGAGCATTGAAATGACAACTACTTCACACAGGTTTACTACAGTCTAAAGACTAGGGATAGTATTGCAGGAGTAAAGGGACCGATTTGCTCTTGGAAGGAGTGTTTTACTCTCTCAAAATGTCGAGTGGAGTGAAATGTTCTTTTCACTATGCCCTTCTGAGAGAGAGTAGAGTGCCCGTTCTACTCATGCGGCAGTAGAGAAAAAAAACGTAGAGTAATCTCCTGGTTTAACTGCAGGAGGCTGGCCCCAACATGGCGATTTATTACTCACGCACGCTGAGCAAAGAGCACACTATTTTGCGTTTAAGAGCAACCGGCAGCCACAGTGCAAAGGAAAGCGGAGCCAGCGATCTACTTTTTCACTCGGAGTGGCCCTAAAGCGCGCATGCACATCGCGGAAAAACACAACACCGGAGAAAAGTGATGCGTCCACCGAGAAGAATTGAAGGCCATCCAAGGGAGACCGTGTGTCAGACACATCGCGTCTCCGCGAAATAGGGCCCTCGTTCGTCATTCATCGGGTATATCAATACACCCTCGATGGTCAGTGAATTCGAGCATACGTGCACATTCTGCGTATATGACAGGTTGTCTCCAGGAAGCCGTCGCGATGTTAGCCGACGTGGTTGACAACGCACTAGGCAAGCTCGCTGCTTCTAGTACCGAGCACAGCGTTTTCACTAAAGGAAGCGCAAGAAACATGGATGACGAATATTGTTGTGTGGCAAACCTACACGCTAAAGCGTTCAACTATTTATAGAGTGTATAGCGTAAACGTAATGTTTTTTTTTCTTTTTGGCTTCAAATGGCTTTGTGGCTTTGCAAACTGATAATTTTCAGCAAGTATTGCGCTAGAAGTACAATACTTTCAAGTCCTTATGCATCGTGGCTACTACGTGCGAATACACACACGACACAAGGAAGGAGATGGGACAGAGCTCTATCCTCCCATCTCTGTCCCGTCTCCTTCCTTGTTTTGCGTGTGTTTTCGCGCCTAGTAGCCAAGATGAATTGTGACCAACTCGCCCAACAAGACGCCCTTTTAAGTCCTTATGCGTGTGGGAGATACTCCTCATGTATCCTAAAACCTACTGTAGGCTAAAAATTCTACTGAAGAAACCATGATAAACACCGCTGCAAGAACGTCAGAAGCAAAAAGCACAAAGACTAGACAAATCTATTTCCCAATACGAATCCTTCCCAAGGTAGCGACACGATAGCAGCGCCATAGTTTCCTCGAGTGGTTCTTGAGGGAAATATATAACTGGTAGGGTCTTAATGCTTTCTGGCTGCAGCACGTTCGTTTACCTTTATCGGAATGCCGAAAACCTCTGTGGGGAAAACAGCTGGGATGAAGGTGAAGTTGATGCCTTCCAGAAAGCGAGTGTAGTTGCCTTGAAAGCCGCAAGGACTGCAGTGAACGTATATCTTTTCGGGCCGGTGGTTCAGATACATGGAGCGGAAGGCCACCACGTCAATAAAGTCCACTTCGGTCGCATTGTACCTGCGCAGATATCAAGAATATTGCATTTAACAGTTATTACCTTTCAAGGCAGCATTACAAGCTTGGAAAGCCGACAAAAACAAGACAATCAACATCTTTCTCGGCCCCGTGATAGTGGAGCTTTCGTGAAGCGGGTAAATAAATGCCACGCATTTATAAATGCCACGCAACTGGTTGTACTCTTCAAAGCGTATTGCACAAACCGCGCGACGCATGCGAGCGCACTTAATACTGTTTGTGGCAGGGGCCCGCTTTGCTTCGACAATATATCCAGGCTGGATGCGCATACTTGTCAGGGCCGATCCTGCAGACAGCGCAACAGTAAACAGCGGTTTCCTCGGCCGAAGATCGGCGAAAGCTGATGTGTCAAACATCTACCCAGAAAATTCGCATAACAAGATTTTATTTAACGAAGATATTGGGCTCGGCATGACGTACATTTACTGCACTGAGTGGACTTTGGTACCTCGCGTTTTGTCACTGAGTAGTTCCGTAAAAAACTATGGCCATCAACGTGAACATAAGCAAGGTTAATAATGCTGACAGCGGTGTCCTACCTATGAGTCATTCGGCAGACCGAAGCACGCAGGCATGGTCAGGACTACCCGGGAGTGTCCGCAAAGAATGATTTGCTTTAACCCTTTCAGGCGCCACTTGCAATTATGCATAGAAAAAAATCTTTTTATATATAAACATTCTTTTTGGGACCTAAGAAACACAAAACCATCGAATTCTTGAAAGTTATTATGAAACTTTATTATTTGCAACATCGTACACAATTGTGTACACAGCGCCTCGGTGGTCACAAAATTCACTTGTGGAATGCGAGAAAGCAATTGCTCTCTTTCGTCAGGCACAGTTGCACGGCGCATTTCATGCAGAATATGCGGGTGCCTCATGTGCACTTCTCGAGCTTGCACCTAATTCGCACGTTCTGGTCGCGGGATTCGGACCAATGGTCAAAGGAGTCGTAGTGCGCGTCGGTGCAAGGACGCGATATTCTTGCTTTTTTGCCATATCTTTGGTTGTGGTGCTTGGATCTCTGCAAGAGAGGGCCTTCCACGCTTTTTCTCGGGTAGCACCGATTTAATTAATGCTTCGGCAGCTTGCAAACAAGCGAAAATTCATCAAATATAGGAGTTTAGCTCCAGGCAGCGTTTGATTGTCACAGTGGTAGTCCAGCCAAGAATTCCAGATACCCAGGTTCACAAAAGGAAAAAACACTCTGTGTACACTTCTTCAGCTTGCGTTTCCCCTGCAGCAGCGTCTTCCTCTTCTGTGAGGTGGGTGAACGCAGCTGCAACGCAGGCGTCGGTCGCTTCGCACGTGGCTTCTTCTTCGTCACTTTCCCCAACGTCTGAAACATTTATCAGCAATGAGCTCCAAAAGCCTTTCAGCTGTCTTTTGGGTTTTCTTATACTTGTTTGCATTGTAGAAAGAACGACGAATGGTGAAAAAACCTGGAAAGAAAATCAAAGCAACTCTCAGCGTTCTTCATTTCTGCAGCGACCATGGCGCTTTGTACACAATCGTGTACACATGCGCGTGCGAGCGTTAGCGTTCGGTCATCTCCTCAGAAAGGATAAAATTATCACTCCTCGGTACTTCATATGATGCACAAGCGCGTCTAATTTTTTTTCGCTTGCCACAATAAAAAAAAGTGACTCTAAAAAAAATAAGAACTTGACTCGCCGCTCTTTGCTGCTCTGGCGTCCGCCAATTCTTGTTTTGATATGAACATCTTCACCGAAATGCGACAGATGGTGCCCAAAATGCACATGGTTGTCAGTTTAAAGTTTGGGAATGTGCTAAAGCCAACCTAATAGAAAATTGCGCGCCCTAAACGAAAAAAAAAAACACCAGAAGTACAATGTACACAATTGTGTACAAGGCGCCTTAAAGGGTTAAACCGAGCCCTAAAGCATTGATATCCCTGTCTTCAGTTCTAAGCAGAACAGGGAGTGATAATTTCACTACTCGCCCCCTTTGAATAGTATAGAGAGCTGTATGATAGCCAGAAGAAGTGTTAGGCTTGTCAAATTATCCGTCTTACCTAACCAAGTGCAGTATGTCCGGCACTATATCATAGCTGTACCCAGAAAGTTCGTCCGAGTCGTAGAAGCTCTTTGGAAGATGCTCCCTCTGCGCCGGAACGTGCATCTGTTTGTAGGTTCCAGTTCCAGAGAACTTCAAATAGCGGTCGATTGTCATTCCAGCTACGAAGAACGTTAGGACAGCCAGGACCACGTTTAACCTAAAGAACGAGATTGGAATATATCACAGTCACTGCAATGTTCGAATAATCAAATTATTGCCGTGATGGGCCAAATGTCTCCTAGATAACCCATCAAGGCTGGTGCTCTTCGATTCGTAAGGTCATGCTATCTTGCCCGAATGCCATAGAATGCATCGAATGCTCCCAACAAGGCCGCGGTGATTTTAACGTTACTCTTTCGTCAAAACCTGCTTTGGCAGTGGCTCATGGATAAGCATACCTATGCACACTGCTTTATAATATCGTGCCACCTAGACCGAAATTTCTATTGCGTGGATCGGCCTGACCAGAGGCGGCCTGACAGAGAACCACGGCGGCTTATCAACACCACATAGATTGCAAAAGGCCAGTTCACTTCGATTCATGGCCGTCGTGTTACCTCACCCTTAATTTGATTGCAAAGGCTGGCGTCACGATGGTGTTGATGTCACAATCACCACCGCGACTCGCGAGCAGCCCCGTTGGACTCTATGGCAGGCAGGCCAGGTAGCATGACGTCATCGATTGGAATGAGCAGACCTTGTGCTATCTTGGTGGCGTTGGCTTACTCAGTAGCGTCCCCATTAGATTCTATGGTAAGCGGGAAACATTGTGGCATCACAGATCGAACTGCACAGGTCTTGTGCTAAGAGGCGTTGGCATTGAAGTGTAAATTTGTGTTCAGGTATCATGACGTCATAAAAGCGGACTGCACTGGCCTGCTATATAGAAGCGTTAGCGCCGAGGCGGTGGACCTATTTGGGCAATGAGCAGCGATGTTTGGATAATTAGTTTTTGCACTACGCTTTGGCCTCCATTTTCTCCTTTCAACATAGTTAGGGCTATTCTAATATTTTTTTTTATTCCTATCTCCTGACGTGAAGTTTGCGTAACTGCCAACGCAAGCATCGGGCGGTGACCCGCAGGGTTGTCTGAGCAAACCTATCAAACGCACTCGTCGCTTATAGGAGCTTACTTTTGTTTTCTTTAAAAACGACTAACATCGGCTACAGTCAGCGGCTTGTCTTATCTAATTGTGCGGACAAGAGGCCACGAGCACGCTCAAGTGGAAAGGGATTCGATGGGGCCGAGCCACTGCAATTAAGGCGGACAAACGGATGAAGAGGGTGGTGCTGGCGTGCGCGATTGGTCCGCTTTTGCTTACTTAGCTTGTGTTGTCTGGTCGAAAATCGCGGCAGCATGCAACGGGAGCTTAATAATGTCGCTAAAACTGATACTCGGCAAAGACGGGTTGGCAGAACAATGCCGTGAACGTGCCCAAAGTGATGGAAAATTTTACACGGTGACGCAAAAAGTTTTATTATACGCAAATAAACCGAAGCGCCACAGTGTTGATTCATTCGGGGCAAATAGGTCAGATGTTGTACATTAGGTTTAAGCACATTGCGGTTTCTGTAAATTAGGTTTCTGCAAGTTCGCATCCCGTGTCACTCTGTCTCCCATAGTTTGTGCATGGAAGTCAATACAAAGGAAAAGAAGAAGCACAGGTAGCGGTGATTCGATCTTTTCCTTCTTGCTTTTCGTCAGTCGTCCGAGCGGCTCTCCGCCTCAATTACCGCAAGTCTTAACGACCTTTAACGACTCTGACTATAAGAATAGAATAGAACTGCGAAGAACGAATCTTAATAAATACTGGGAAGGATTTCTGACATACCACAATAAGAGTTCCAGCAAACGACTCCAGAGGCCGGCCGGACGGGTCATTTCTTTCGGGTGTCCAGGCAACTGATTTCGTGGCTCCATGATGGCTCCGTGTTCCCGTTCTGCGATATAATGGCCCATGCCCACTACGGGCGCAGACTAGCATGCACGCAGCATGAGAAAGAAGAAGAGAAAGCAAATACCAGGTAATGTCCCAGGACTCAATTTCAGCCGAACATGCAGCGAAATATACAACGCAACATTGTAAACATTGAAAATCACACTTCAATGTGATGTTGGCATAGGAAGCATGTAGATTTTTTTATTGTTTTTACATTATGGGAGCAGATGACGCAACACCGAAAGTAGAACTAAAGGAACATTGATGATGATGATGATGATGTACTTCATGAGTTTGGCGCACCCACTAACGGGGATTGAAGGAACGCTTTTCTTCCTTGTTTTCATTTCTCTAAAGGCTGATGCCCTCTAAGAGGGATCAAACAACAGTGGATTGGATATAGCTAATCGACCAGACAAATGAAATTACATTTGTTCTTAAAAATAAACCTGCCTAAAAGGGAAAAATTTCACAGTACAAGCCTTATAATGAAATCCATCGGGGCGAATGGTGTGAAATAAGAAAATGGATAAGCTGGAAATTAGGATGTCTTTAAAGTAGAATGGTTTTAAATATTCGGAAATAAGATTGATACTCGCAGTCTTTTGTTTCGTCCCAGATGTATGTGTGATTGAATTTTAAGAGAAAAGTTTTTTTATGTGACCATGGTAGAATTACGACACGTTGTCATAGCTGTCTCTCACTAAGCTCTTATCTCTCGCCATGATGGCTTCTTTTCTTAAAAGCTTGTTTAACGCCTTCCGTAGTCACACCTTGATATTGTAAACAGCTCTCTCCAACCAACGTGATGTCCAATCTCTGAGAAACTTCTCAAGATTGTGCCTACATTTGCCAAGCATGCTCAATTTATTGATGGCCGGCCCGTACTCTCCGTGGCCTTAGAGATCCTGAAGTGAACAGTAAGATCTCGAAGGCCATGCCATCGTTGCTGTAGTTACAACTGCTTCCGGGAGGAGGATGCTGTCCTGTGATGTTCTGCGTTCGTTGATGCGTCGTTGCCATGGTCGGAACAGCTTGTACCCGCCGCTGTGCGATAATTAGGCGTGCTTAACTGATGCCTGCAAAACGCATTTCGCAGTGTTTTGCGCAGTGCTCGCAACGTCATGCGAACGTAATACGCACATTGAAATTTTAACCTCTTATGGTCGGCCTGTTGTGACGGTTCCATAACACACAAAATCTGACCTCCTAAATCCCCACTGGAAGCCTAAACTAGATAAGTTCTGATTTTGAAGTGACGATGTGGCATCGAGCGAAAACAGAGTCAGCGTTTCTCGACTTGTCTGACTCAGAAACCAACGCTTCGCGCATGTGGATTCCAACGAAAGTGAACACTCCAACAAGCTCATGCGGATACGTGCAATCAAAGACGTATGTTGAACCCACAATCTCGTCGATACCGACGGATTTTCAGGTCCATAGGTACGATATGGCTCACCTGCCAAGTCTCAATTTATTCAGTGAGAAAACATTCTAAGGCATTGTTTGGGATAAATTCTAGTTTGTGCTGAGCTTTTGGGACTAGGTGACCTGTAGTCAGGACGCCGCTGCTGAAATCAAGGCGCGTGGCAACAACAGTGGGGGGTGGAGTACATATCTTGCGCGCAAGAGTAACTGACCATCCCTTCAAGTTGGAGTGACGTGTGTGAAGCCGCGAAGCAATTGAACGAGGAAGGCGCCTGCATGCAATGAATATCGCGTGCCAGATAATGTACGAGGGTGCGATCGCTTGACAAAGCAGCGCCAACTAGAGGACGGTGTAGGTAACCTTGAGCGAAGTGGAGATGGAGACACGAGCCGAAGCGTCGCGGAGGAGGAAGGTAGGTGGATGCGCGCTGCGTTCACCTGCTCTGACAGTTGCTAGATTTTCTTTACGATGCACGCGTATCGCGTTCCTCTCGTGATAACATCGTCCCCCTGCCCCGTACGCTGTGTGTTCGAGGGAATGCGTGCGACGGTGGGTCGACCTTGGCGGCTCAATCTCGCGTTGGCAAAGGTAAGAAGCGCGTCGTATTCCGTCACGCACATGTTACCCGAGCAGCGAAAGGAGGGGGAGGGGCGTTGTACTTCAACAGCGAGTGGTCGCGCGGGCTTTATCTTGAAAGCGGTACCCTTTAGGGGCACAGTCTACGTAATCCCACGAGTATGTGCTCACCGATAAGTGTCTGCTGAAGCGATAGACAGAACGAACGTCACTTCGCTCGCTGTTGCTGCCGCGATTCCTCACACCAGCGTTTTGCCGGCGAGTGTCCGGGGTGATCGAGGGTGAAGCGGTCATGTTTGCGTGTACGCGCTGACGCGATGCTGGCTGATTACATAGTATGTGAATGTTAAAAATGGCGCGTTCTACTCCGGCGGCTGCTTCGTATGGTGCAGCGTTCTTAACATGGCATTGAATACGATCCGTGGTGCGGACAATGTTAGCGTCAAGGTGCACCGAAATCCAATAGCGTCGGGTGCACTGTAGAACCCATACGCGTGCTCGTCACCTGCGTTCGAGAAGGATAACATTACCGTAACTTTTCCTATCTGCCGTCTTTAGGATGCGAGCTGAACGTTATACTCGCGTCAAAGAGGCACAAGATGTTCTGTGTCGCGTTACTTATGTTTCAGCTTTGCGTGTACGTGGTGGGTACATCGCGTGCAGCATGCAGAGGCCCAAAATAACTCACTCTTTGATAACTAATGACTTAGCTAATGAATGAAAACCAAGTTAATTCTTGTTGACTCCTATTAACGTTGTGTGGCCTGCTTGTGTATTAGCCAGAGTTTTCATTTCGTTTGTGTACCATGTCAGTCTGTCACGCTGCAGTAAATAATGGACTATACATACGACTTCAGCTTGGGGTAAGTTCGGCATTCCGCGACCAAGAGATGTACATGCGAACTCGCTAGCACCTCGTTGCAAATTGTGTACTACATTATAAACAACGGTGGGTCTTATACGTGAACATTTTTCGTACACGTGGCTGCTTTGGGCCGAAGGTCTTCTTATACAAATGTGCGAATTATGTACAGGAAAATGCAGCATGTTCTTACTTTAGAGCAAGCGCAACAAATTGTGCAAAAGAAGATTTGTTCACCGGAATACCCTTCGCAATTACACATAAAATTTCAAACAACAGACATAATAAAATAATAATGCGGTTTTACGTGCCAAACCACTTTCTGATTATGAGGCACGCCGTAGTGGAGGACTCCGGAGATTTCGACCACCTGGGGTTCTTTAACGTGCACCTAAATCTGAGTACACGGGTGTTTTTCGCATTTCGCCCGCATCGAATTGCGGCCGCCGTGGCCGGGATTCGATCGCGCGACCTCGTGCTCAGCAGCCCAACACCATAGCGACTGAGCAACCGCGGCAGGTAAACAACAGACAAGCAAGAGCTTCAAGTGGATGTATTATGTGTGTAGTTTGTGTGTATTATGTCGTATCAACAATGCCTAATTTGTAAGATTCTTAAAAGAGGTGATGCTACGAGGAATTCCTGGTGTACCAACGCGGATTTTATTATCCAAAGGAAAAGGATTAATGTTACGAAAGGCGAACGCTTGAAACGACGTCAATAAATTTTTACTTCACTTCGGTGAAACAAAAAGTCAAAAGCAATATTATTGCTCATATATTGAAAGGTTGCGCCAATGCTCACGAAAATCTACAACCTAAAAAAACTAGAGTGCGGTTTACCAATAAACTTGCTCAATAAGAAAACCAGCTATCGTAATTACTAAAGTGTAAGTGGATTAATTTAATCAAGAAAGGTACACTTTACTGAATATGGTTGCAATTCTCAGAGGGTACTGAAAATGCCCTGCTTATAAGTCATAGGTGCATGTGAGAGTGTGCACATTATAAAAGTGATTGTGTGCTTCAGATTTTCAAATTGTGATAAAGAGTTATGCACTGGGCATGCAAGTATTTCATGGAGCTTGCAACAATTTTCGAATAAAAAAGATAATTCTGTAAAAAGGAAAACTGGCTCGTACAACCGCTGGATATGTATATATATATATACAAGTTAGTGGATTCATAATTACTTAATTACATAAAATAATGGAATATATTATATATACAATTAATGGATAGGATAAGCGTAGAATACGCAACATGCACATGACTGTATTAAAGACTTAAATTGAGGAGAATTGCGGACAGTGGTCCATGAGATCCCGCGTGGTTCCCAAAGCATTTCATTCTAAGCGCTGTCATCGTGGTTAGGTGAAGAAAAATGAAAACCTCCCGCTGTTAACGTAAATACCGTGGCGGTGGAAACACTCCATTTGTTAGGCACACGGTAAAGATTTTCACTTTGTTCTGCGAGTGCTGAACGCATATAGGAAAGATGCGACGGAAAGTTGAGAGTGGTAATTACGCGTGAACCATACGCTTATCGCGCAGAAGTTTACGATTTTGTGACTTTAGTTGGTACAGCAGCCTCTCAAGTGTTAAATGAATTAATTTCCCTTTTCCGTTTGTTAGGTCAACACCGAAATTAATTATGAGGGCGGGAAGATGTTCGACGACGAAATTGTACGCCATCCTTTATGAAGTCAACGAAATGATGCAAGGTCTTACAGATACGCTTTTCCTAATCACAGAGGACGTGTGGCCCAATGCTGTACGATCGAGTATGGCAGCGAAGATGTGCTTCCTGTGTTACTCTTTAGTTATCTTCAATAATTTATGCGGTTTGCGTCGCGACTCCCCCTTGGTTCACTTAACTATTTAAAAGTGTTCAGCTGTTCACTACACGGACCCATTATTCAGAGGTTGTAATTTTGATGAGAGACGATCAAAATTACAAGCGTCAAGCATTAAGGCGCACGCAAATGATAATTTAGTTTTGAATTCCCCTGCTTTCTTCTCTAGTGGTCCATCAATCGGCGGTTTCAGTAACGTGGCACAGGAAGTGATAACAATGTTTTCTGCGCTCAATTTCGATGTTTCTCAGTTGGCTTCATATTTAGCGCTCACAGTGCGTACACTGTACTTGTCAGGTGTCTTTATCAGGACAAAAAAAAACGCCTTGCAAAGTTTTTTGAACGGTATGTACTTGTTATGTCATGTTTGATAAAGCAAACTACATGTAGACTCCTCGTTGACTCTGATAAAAAAATTCGCTATGTTATTCTAGAAAGGAAAAGGTAGCATTGAAAAACTTCCATTTAAGCATTGTGCAGCTACGCTGCAATAAAAGTACAAGTTGGTCATTCTTGCATGTCGCTTATCCTTTCGAACTGCTCAGTATTTCTTTTCATCTTACTGACTTGAAATCTTCTTTTTTATCATACCGCCCTTTTAAATTTTAATTTCGACCTACAACCTAACCTCCTTGGGTAGTGTAACATTGTCGCGGCCGTTAGGCCACGGCAGGAACGAAACGTACGTACACGCCTGGGAACGAGACAGGTAAAACTCAGCCTTTATTGTCAACAGCAGGGTGGTTATATAGTAATCCAGGAGAGGGGGAATGGAAAGGGGAGACAGCGAGTTAGAAAGAAAACTTCACGCTTGCGCAGTGTGTAGCCCGCACTATGACACAGCGGCCGATACAACACTTCTTCCTCCTAAAATCGGTCAACAGGTCTCCTCGTCCTCGTAGAACGTCGTAAGACTTGAGCGGGTTCGCTTTGCACTACTGCTTCGGGTGACGGAAGTGCCGGGAAGGCGCGGTGAGCATGATGATCCCCAACTGCAGGCGGCAAGGCAGATGCTTCCAGGCTCACATCGAGCTGTGGCGAGGATTCCTCTGGCCTGAATGTAGCGCCGTCCGAGCACGCGTCTTCCGCAATGTCGGGTGACTGCGTTTCTGTAGGCCGACGACGCACCTGGTCCACGTGCCGCCGGACAATTGCTCCAGGTGTTTCTACTGTAACCATTCGGGTCCCAGATGTAGATGTCACATGTCCTGGTATCCATTTGTCTCCTGCCCCATAGTTGCGAACGTGCACACGGCTCTCTAGTTGGGGCAGCCACTCCTGGTTAGACGGTGCGTCTCCACTACCCTTCGGAAAACACGTATCCAGGCGCGATCTAATCTGGTATCCGAGAAGCATCTGTGATGGCGACTTTCCGCTCTTCTGGGGTGTCCTTCTGTAATTGAGCAGTAGTCGCATTAGTTTGTGCTCCAGTTTTCCTTCCTTCAACTTCCGAAGACCATCTTTCACTGTTCGGACAGCTCTTTCGGCGGCCCCATTAGATTGCGGGTGGAAGGGGGCGGTCCTAACGTGCGATATGTTGTTGTTCTCGATAAATGTTGCAAATTCACGACTAGTGAATTGTGTTCCGTTATCGGAAACTATCGTTCTGGGCACGCCAAATCTGCTGAAAATGTCCCGCAAAAAGTGGATTGTAGCTGTCGAGGTAGCTTGCTTCAAAGGAAGCGCTTCTATCCACTTGGTGTGCGAATCGACTAGCACAAGCACCATCTTGCCTTCTATCGGTCCGGCAAAATCCACATAGATGCGCGACCACTTCTCAAAAGTTTGTGGCCAGCTTGCTGGTGGAGCGGCTGGCGGCATGGGCAAATTGTCGATGCAATTCTTGCACTGAGCCGACATTTCCTCAATCTCTCGGTCTAGCCCTGGCCACCAGAACAATGATCGCGCAATCGATTTCATCGGCGAAGACCCTTGGTGGGTTTCATGCAGCAGCTGCAGCAATCGCTTTCGCGCACCGGCTGGTATAACCACTCGATGGCCCCAATAAATTAACCCATGTGCCAGGGACAACTCCAGTCGACGGTCAAAAAATACCGCCAGGCACGGCTCAAGGCCTTTCGAGCTTCTAGGCCGACCACGTAGCACGTAATGCTTGACGCGATCTAGTGTCGGGTCGACAGCTGTAAGGTCCTTCAGCTCTCGTGTCGTGACTGTGCCTTCCTCCAGGATTTCCAAAGAAAAAACGTACTCTTGCGGCTCTAGGGGCTCCATACTGGGACCGGGTGATTGCAGCGGAAGCCTGCTGAGGGCGTCCGAGCTCAGCAGTTGTCTTCCGGGAGTGTACTGAAGTTTGTAGCAATATCCTCCGAGATAGAGGGCCCAACGCTGAATGCGGGCTGCAGCCATAGACGGTGTTGGGCGGTCGGCCCTTAGCAATCCGAGGAGAGGCTGGTGGTCTGTAACCAAGGTGAATTCACGGCCCAACAGATAGTCTCGGAATCTCGTGACCCCAAAAACGAGTGCCAGTGCCTCACGCTCCAGCTGCGAGTAATTCCGTTCGGCTTTCGTGAGAGTCCTTGAACGGAATCCTATCGGTCTGTGGACGCTGCCTACTGTGTGAAACAGTACTGCGCCAATGCCGTGTGGGGAAGCGTCGCACTCGAGTTTCAGCTCCTTTAACGGGTCAAAATGGGCAAGCACTTCGGCATTCTTGAGACACTGTTTGGCCTTGGCGAACGCAGTTTCCTGGGGCTGGTTCCACTGCCATCGCGCATTCTTTTCTAGTAACTGATACAACGGGGACAACACGCTTGACATGTTCGGCAAAAACCTTGAATAAAATGTTAGCATTCCGACAAACGAACGCAGCTCGCTCACGTTACGAGGGCTCGGTGCTTTCATGATAGCTTCCACGTTCTTTTCCGTCGGGTGAAGACCGATACAATCGATACGGTGTGCCAGATAAGTAACCGATGGCTGGCTGAAATTGCATTTGTCATATCGCAGCTTTACGCCATGCTCTCGAAACCGATCCAACACTGTTTTCAGCCGAGCTCCGTTGTCTGCCGCCTTTTCAGACACAAGCACATCATCTAAGTATGCCTGAACGCCAGGCAGGCCCGCTAGAATGGTATCCATCTTCCTTTGAAATATAGCAGGAGCAGAGGAAATGCCGAACGGCAGCCTGTTGTAACAGAATAGGCCTTGGTGCGTATTAATGACGCACAGCTTGCGTGAAGCTTCGTCTAGTGGCACCTGGTTGTAGGCATCTTTCAAGTCGAGTGTACTAAAAACTTCACCACCGCTTAAAGACGCGAACATGTCTTCAATCACCGGAAGGGGATACTGCTCAAGTGCACAAGCATGATTCAAGGTGGCCTTAAAGTCCCCGCAAATCCGGACTGTGCCATCTTTTTTAAGCACTGGTACTATGGGGGTCGCCCAGTCCGAATATTTTATGGGCGATATTATGCCTAGCGACACTAGCCGATCCAGCTCTTTTGCCACCTTGTCGCGGAGCGCGTACGGAAGCGGTCGCGCCTTGCAAAACTTGTTTACCGCACCGTCCTTGAGCACCAAGCTGGCTGGGGGTCCCTTCATCAGGCCCAATTCCTCGGAGAAGACATCTTCGTAGTTACTGCGTAAGGCGTTGATGTGGTTGATGGCTTCTTCCGTCACCGGCACTTCTTTTTTACTGACTTGCAGTACCGGAACTCCAGCCCTATCCAGCAGGGTTAACAGGTCTCGACCGCACAGGCTTGGTCCGGTGCAATCTAGTACTATGAGCGTGCATTCAACTGACACACCTTGGTGCCCAACAGCTAGCCGAAGCTCGCCTAACACAGGCAGCCTTCCAGCGTAGCTTGAAAGTTTCAGATGTGAAGGCTTCAAACTTGGCCAGTGTTTGCAATGCTTATCGAAAACCTGTCGCGCTATGACGCATACTGGTGATAATGTGTCTACTTCCATTGCCAGTTCTACGCCGCCCCAATTGAATGTGCGGCGAATTGGCGGCTCGAGGCACTTCGTTCGCGCCGACAGCAAAGTCCAGATATGAGCATTTTCATAGCAATCTTCTGATGTGGTTTCTTGCACTGTTAATGTTTGACCACGAGGCGCAGGTGCAGCAGCCTCGAGTTGCTTGTCGCTGCGATTGGGACACATTTTTGCGAGATGTCCACGTTGACCACAGTGGTAACAGCGAGCTTTGGCCCAGCTGCAGCTGTTAGC
This sequence comes from Dermacentor albipictus, assembly GCF_038994185.2. Lineage (NCBI taxonomy): Eukaryota > Metazoa > Arthropoda > Arachnida > Ixodida > Ixodidae > Dermacentor > Dermacentor albipictus. The sequence continues at coordinate 41,223,695 of NC_091826.1, forward strand.
GTCATGTTTCAAGCTTCCACATCTACTGCATTGCCGACACGCTGCATTTTCGGCGCTTTCTCTCGGTGTTGGCCGGCGACGCGCTTGCACTTTCAATAGTGGCGTTACTTCTGAGGAAATCTTTAGCGCATCGTTTTCCGCGGCTTCAGCAGCTATTGCTGTCGCTTCGGCTTCTTCTAGCTTGAGCTCTTTCTTTGCCAAGAGTTGTTTCCGTACTGCACTTGAGCGTACCCCGCAGACAATCCTGTCTCGGATCATCCTGTCAAGGCAACTGCCGAAGTTGCAGTTGTCTCCGATGTGGCGGATCTCGACGAGGAAAGCCTGAATAGATTCTCCTTCCAGTTGGCAACGACTGAAGAATTTGTAGCTCTCCGAAATTTCGTTCCGTTTAGGGTCATAGTATTCATTCAAGGCTTTGATAACTTCGTCATAACTCAATGAGTTTGGCGGGCGGGGAGCCACCCTTCCGGCAAGGATTTGAATAGTCTGCGTGCTCAGTGCAGCCACAAGAAGTGCTCTCTTCTTACTTGACTCAACGATGCCATTTGCTTCGAAATATGCCTCGACTTTGATCAAGTACGGCTTCCACTTATCTGTGCTTTCGTCGAAGCTCGGGAGCATCTGCAAAGCCATGGAAATCGCTGGCACGGCTGTCTTCAGTGCCGGGGTGTCTGGCTCTGCCTTGACTGCGTGGGTGTCGTCTTGACTCGTCGCCACTGTAACATTGTCGCGGCCGTTAGGCCACGACAGGAACGAAACGTACGTACACGCCTGGGAACGAGACAGGTAAAACTCAGCCTTTATTGTCAACAGCAGGGTGGTTATATAGTAATCCAGGAGAGGGGGAATGGAAAGGGGAGACAGCGAGTTAGAAAGAAAACTTCACGCTTGCGCAGTGTGTAGCACGCACTATGACACAGCGGCCGATACAACAGGTAGTATGTAAGGAATTTCTCTAGGGGAACACCTTCAGTTTTATTTAAATCATTTGACACTTCCACTCGAAAAGCCAGGACTACCAAAAACGATCAACTTCAGAAGACGTATAGATGAAATACGACGATCTCCTAAGCACAAGGAAGTAAATTGGACAGAGCTCAACATAGAATATATCTAACCAGAAGTAGGCTAAAATTGTAAAGCTGGTGAGTTTCGTGTATTTTTCTTTTCGTTTTCAGGTATCAGGATTATTTTTCGTTTTTCGTTTTCCATAAGCCTGCGGCAAAAACCGCAGCTTCTTGGAACTGTTCCCTGCTCTTCATTAATCTCGCTTGTGTAGGTAATCTACACGTTACAGGTAACAATCTGGCAGAACTTTCCCCCGGAGCCACTGCAAATGTAAGAATAGGAACATCGATGTCACACATCTTCTAGGCAAGTAGAAAAAGTTATTTAGCATCAGCACATATAAGGCACTGGGAAATGTAAACTGACCCTTTCAGGTAGATTTCAGGCAAGGGAAGGCGGTTAACACCAGTAGACATAAAAAAGAAAACAGGACCACTAGCAGTTGCCGCTGCGAAAACTCATCAAACATTTTATACACTGTGCATCACAATACATAAGCCTAGGCACGCTGGCCCTGTTCGGTAAACCAGAACACATTTTAAAGTCTTGAAATTGATTCACAACCTAAGAGTCGCCCGTATACAATCTCCGTGTGAGCTCACGTCAGTGGTGGCGTTTAAACTTGGTCACGTTTATCATAGGGTAAAAAAATGGCCGCTCGTTTCCGGGCCGCATGCTGGTCAGGTCCTCGCCCCGGTCCTTTCTGGCCGCGAGCTCGGCGACGCTCAGGATGGGGGCCTCCGGGGGCACGAAGGCGGACGTTCCGAACAGAACCGAGCGCGCCATCTCTCCAAAGGCATTGTCGACGTCTCGGATGTTCGTTTCGTTAAACGCCGCTCCGTGCAACGCATCGATTGGCAAGCTCCAACGGAAGCGTGACAGAAGGTGTATGGCAAAAGCGTTCCGCCAATACGGGTAGGCGTGAGGCTCGTACAGGACGTTCAGCATGTCCATTCCGGTTTCCAGGCCATAGTGCATTCGATGGACGAGATGCGGATGCGGTTGGAACAGAACTTTGGCGGGCACTTCACCCGCGTTGTAATACCAAACTGAGACATTCAACCTGCACCATGGAAAGTAGGACCGCTGAAGTGATAATGCTGTCCTGCGTCTCTACGTGCTTCGCAACAAACTTGTTAGAGACTGGTGCGACGCATCTACGGGGATTTGTGCCTCCAGACTGCCACGCACTACCTCTTGGTTTAATAGTAATAGCACCCGAATTATAATGTAATTGTACCCGAAGCGAATTTCATTAAATATGAAATACTTCTCGAATAACTGGGGAAATAAAAACAGTCGCCTTCACACAGAAATTTAAAACTATGATTAAATGTAGATTATGCAAAACGTTAACAAGCTTCTGTCATTATATTGCACATTATGAAATGTGGTTTACCTAAAGTACAAATGGAGCATTAGGCACCAATTATCAGCACAATTGTTACTTCCGGGGACGCACGAATGATCGTGGTTAACCTGGAAGCGTCCACGTCTTTGGGTGCAGTAATGGTGGAAACTATGACCATTGGTGTTAAGGCAAAGGCAGTAAAGGCACTTTCAACTAAGGTAGAGGTAATGAAGCCGCTCGAACGATCGACCTTTAAATGGAGCATACAAGTAATTTGAAGTAACAACGCTTTCGAATGAGAATGTCAGTGAACTTCTCCAATATCTCGTGATCACACAGGCTTTCGCCTTCGTCGCCCTTAGCGTATGCTAAGGTGATTGCAAACCTTTTTAACGCGACAGCGTTAAGGAGCTGGTGTCGCAGAAAAGCCGGTGTCGTCGAGGTCGGCGTCCGCGGCGTTGGCCGTGAACGATAAATCACGGCAGGCACTTTATAAATTAAAAGCGTGTTCTAAGATGGGCTAGGTGGGAAGCGAACCAAGGTCTCCGGAGTGTGAGATGGAGACGCTACGTCTCAGCCACGAGTTCGATGCTTCAAAGCGGTACAAACGCGCCTCTAGTGAATGCGGTGTTGCCTTGGAAACGAGCCGTGGAAAGTTGTACTGCGGTGTATATCGGTAATTATGAACATGTAACCTACAGAAGTCGCAATTACACGAGTAGCGAAGTGCGTTTCCGCTACATTTATTCTGCGCTTTCCGCACACGCAGAGCCATCTTGCGGCAAACACAGAAGACCCCCTCCTCTTCATGTACGGCGCTGCCCGGACAGATGGCGCGCCACGCGTGCATTCGGGCTGTGCCATGACGGGTGCGAGGCGGGTCGCGGCCCGGACTCCCCGTCCCCTGACGACGCTTAGCCTTGCTCCCTCATGGGTTGCAGAATCAAGCGTCCTTCCTTTCTTTAGATCACTATCTGTCTATCTCTCTGCTTGTGCCGATCACGACGTTTGGCTCGCGTGCATCATTTACCCCTCCGAGACACCGAGTTCGTTGGTTCATTCCGCTGCGCCGAATGCTGCGTTGCTCGACGCTCACCGCGTCTGATGCGGGCCGCCTCGTAAGTGATGGCTGCCCCGTAGCCCATTGTCTTACACCCCTTGGCGGGTCGATGGGAACGCTGTTGCGTTCCACTCTTGAAGGCGAAGCTTAAGCGTCCCCCAATTTTTCTTTGGTCGCTGCGAAGTTATTGCTGAAAAGTACATTGCTTCGTACAACCATTGTTTATGTTATTTTCTGGGATATGCATTTCTTGCGACCAAGTTTTTGTAGTCTTACATATTTGTAAGAACTCTTGCCCAATGCACCTGCGAGAAGATGGCAGAATATTTGAAAAAAAAAAACAATCTTTAGTTAACTACGTGCGTGGTCAAGAATGTTACACTCGCAAAGGCACCGCCATGTTGGAATTCGCATTGTGGCATGTGCGATTATTCACCCATATGCAGAAATAAACTTATCATATTCTCCAACTACTTCCATTGTAATGAAAAAATGAGCATCTGCACTTGATATTTGTATAGATTTTACGTGCGCTTCATCCCGTATTTCTTTCCTAGAAAGACGCAATATTTTTCTTCTTCTTTATTTATTATGTGGGTGTTTGAGAGAGTAAGTGTGTGGACCCCTAAGCTGGCTCACTTATCGACTGCCTAAGCCTTTCTACATTGGGTCCTCTCTGAATCGCCTCTTGTCGTCCACGCCTGCTGTTGATTCACACTGAGAACTCAACTTCACCTGCACCGGACCATAGAAGACAACCTTCTTAAATACCAGGAGCCTTCATTATTCCACTTCAATATACAATCCTGTTGCGTATGTTTTTTTTTTGCTACGTTCGCGCTTAAGTTGGGCATTCGCCTGGTGAAGTGGCAAACATCAAATTGCTGCATCATGGCGGCGCGTTAGTGGTTTCCGCTTCGATGCATGAGCGCTGTGCAGTAGCCTTTTTTTTCCCTTTCTCCGGAGTCAGTTATGTTGACTGTAGGCCCCTATACTAGGGCGATTCTATTCGCTCCGAACCATCGAACCTGCTTCTCAGGGGAGAAAGTAGTATCCGTAGTAGTAAAGTAGTACAGAAGTGGCAGCCAACTTACCGGCGATAGGTGTCTAGGTAGAGCCGAAGGAAGCGCGAATTCTTGTGAAAGAACATCACCATGTTTCCCATGTTGACTCCGCCCTCAAAGTTGAGGCTTGCCTCGTATCGCAGGAAGCGTCGCAGGGATTGAATCACGAACACGTCTTTGTCGCAGTAGTATCCTCCGTAGCGCATCAGGGCTCTCAGACGGAGCACGTCAGTAGCGTGGTGAGATACCTGCGTGAGAAATGCAGGTGTAGAGCACGGAATTTTGAATCGATTTCAGATCTACACTGTGTCACATTCAAAAAGTAAGTCACATTTAGTCTGTAGTGCCTCGGGTACCATTCAGGCACTCATGTAGATAATGTAATGGGGTGTATTGAACAGTTGAGATAGTAGCGGCTGTTCATAACCGAGAAGGTAGATGAGGCATAGCAGAAACAGGTGCTTGCCCTAACTGCTCACACTCGTGCTAAGCACTGGCGATCCGGCTGGCCCATTACTTGCACTGCAGGCATGGAACAGACAATCTCGCTGGCCTTGTCCTTATGCTAATTTTCCTCATTACAATTACCCCCGGTGCAAAAGTGGACCCATCCTTGCGACATACGACGTAGACACGAGCGGGTCATAAAACTGTTTCAGGCGGGGAACGTGAACAACATCCCGTCCACGGCGGCGCTTATCGGATGTCGGTGTGACTGCATGACATATTTGAACGGAGAGGTTCGTTCGACGATGCGATATGGTCCATCATACGGCGCGAGAAGTTTGGTCGATAGTCCTGGCGTGGACAACAAGAGAAGTGTGCCGGGAGCGAAGTTCGGATTCGTAGCGTCGCCATCCTGGTTGGCTTTTTGTCGTTGTTGGTCGGCGGAGGTGAACTTTCGGGCTAACTGACGGCATGCCTCGGCGTATCGGGCGATGGCTGAAACGGGAGCCCAATCTGACGTGTCTGGTTTATAAAGGAAAACCGTATCCACGGTATGGGAAGGATTGCGACCGTAAAGAAGAAAGTATGGAGAAAATCCTGTAGTACTTTGTGCAGCCGTACTATATGCGTACGTGACAAATGGGAGGATGGTGTGCCAGTTTGTATGCTCTGATGAAACGTGCATGGTGAGCATATCACCAAGAGTGCGACTGAAATGCTCCGTAAGCCCGTTAGTTTGAGGATGGTACGCCGTAGTGGTCCGATGAACTATGCAGCATTCGGCAAGCAGAGCTTGAACCTCCTGCGAAAAAAAACACACGGCCTGTATCCCTCAGCAGGCCCCGTGGTGGGCCATGAGGAAAAATGAAACGATGGAGGAGAAAGGATGAAGCGTCACTGGTGGTCGCTGCAGGTAGAGCAGAAGTTTCAGCATAGCGTGTAAGGTAATCAACTGTGACTATAATCTATCATTTTGCAAGCGGGTGTTAGTTGTAGCGGACCGTACAGGTCAATTCCCACATGGTCGAAGGCACGAGCAGGGCACGGAAGTGGCTGCAATAAAACGTGGCCCGGATGAGGCGGATACTTGCGGCGCTGGCATTGCTCGCACGAGCGGACATACTTTTGGACAAAAGCAAACATTCCTCACCTGTAGTAACGTTGCCGCATGCATTCATACGTCTTCAATACGCCTGCATGTGCACATTGTGGGTCAGTAGGAAACGATGCGCAAATGTCGGAAAGAAAAGTCCTAGGGATAACCAGGAGCCCCTTGCGAGTATTGGGCTGGTAAGTTCGTCGATACAAGAGGTTATCGCGGACAGCAAAATGGGTAGCCTGACGACGCAGGGAGTGGAAGATGGGAGATGCAGGCGAGCCAAAAAGTAGGTCCAGAATTGGGGCCACCCAAGGATCCTTGCGCTGTTCTGTTGTGAAAGTGTCGATGTCGACCGAGGATACCGCCTCAGTGGGGGAGAGGGAGTCGTGTCGGCTGGCAGCGGAGAGAGGCACAGAGCGTCAGCGTCAGTGAGCTGGCGACCTGAGCGGTAGATGACGTGTATGTCGTATTCTTGAATGCGGAGAGTACAGCGGGCAAGGCGTCCATACGGGACTTTTAAAGAGTATAACCAACAAAGGGCGGGATGGCCAGTAACCACATTGAAAGGCCTGCCGTATGAATAAGGGCGAAACTTCCCGAGTGCCAAAACGATGGCCAGGCATTCTTTTTCTGTAACGCTGTAATTGCGTTCCGCTTTGGTCAGCGCACGACTGGCGTAAGCAGCGATTTAGTCGGAGTATCCACGCTTGCGCTGTGCAAGGACAGCGCCAAGACGAAAACCACTGGCATCGGTATGCACTTCACTTGGGGCGGTGGGGTCGTAGAGTCGCAGTATAGGCGGAGACGTAAGGAGATGGCGTAAGGCCGCGAACGCGGTGTCACATGCAGGAAACCAGGAGGATAGAGCGTTGACGCCACTTAAGAGTTGTGTCAGAGGTGATATAATCGAGGCAAAATTGCGAACGTAGCGTCATAAAGAAGAACAGAGGCCGACGAAGGCGCGAAGTGTTTTGAGTGTTTTAGGTTTAGGAAACTCTGCCGCAGCGCGAAGTTTTGATGTGTCGGGGCAAGTGCCATCTTGTGATACGACGTGACCTAGAACCATGAGCTTGCGTGCGGCGAACTGACACTTTTTCAGGTTCCGTTGCAGGACTGCGCTGGTCAAGGACGTCAGCACTTGCCAATGGCAAAGAAGATGCGTGATGAAATCAGAGGCGAACACAAGGATATCGCTGAGGCAGCATAAACACGTGCTCCATTTTAGGCCGCGCATGATATTGTCCATCATTCGTTCAAACGCAGCAAGCCCATTGCATAGTCCAAATGGCATCACATTAAATTCGTAAAAACCATCTGGAGTAATGAATGCAGTTTGGGGCGACTAACTGCTGACATCGGGAGCTGCCAATAGCCCGAGCCTAAATCCAACGAAGAGAAGAATTCAGCGCCTTGCAAGCTCTCCTGAGCGTCGTCAATGCGCGGTAAACGGTAGGCGCTTTTTCGCCTTGTCTTATTAAGACGGCGATAATTAACGCAGAACCGAATGGAAACATCTTTCGTTTTCTGACGAGAACCACCAGTGCTGCCCATGGGCTATTGGAAGCTCGAATGACGCCACGCTGAAGCATGTCATCCACGTGCTCACTGATCACCTGAAGCTCCTTCGGGGAGACGCAGTACGGGCGATGGGGCCATGGCGCGTTTGAGCCAGTGTCGATGTGGTGGCGGACAGATGTCGTGCGACCGAGAGTACGCTCAGTGACATCAATAGAAGAACGGAACTGGGCAAGCATGTGACGAATCTGGGAGCGCTGCTCGGAAGTAGGGTCATCTGCAATGAAAGGCGTGAATAAATCAGGGGATGGCGGAGCAGAAGTGGACAGGGCATGGAAATCAGTGAGCTCTGCATAAGAAGCATCCGGCACGTCGGTTATAAACATGTCGTCAAGAGGCTGAACACGGCCATGTGCTGTAGGAAGCGGAGTGGAGACAACGATGGAGTTGAAACAAGCTGAAATGTCAAGCGTGGTGAAAAGGAGGGGAACGTCTTTGTGGGTTATTAGGAGTTCCGAAGGAGTGAAGAGGACAGCACCGCAGAAGACTGGAACAATTGCAGACGAGTACGGCGGTATGGCGATGTCTTCCCGAAGGACTAGCTTAGAGGGAAGTGAAGTGGCGCCGACAAGGGGCACGTCACACAGAGGCGAGAATTCGACTTCAGCGCGGGTGATATTGATGACGGCATCAATTCGCGAAAGAAAGTCCCACCCAAGTATCGCGTCGTGGTAGCAGGACTGCAGAACCCCAAACTCCACAATATTGAGAACGCCCTGAGTAACAACTCTAGCTGTGCATCCTGCTGTGAAGGCTGAAGTGGTTGGGCGCTTGCTGTGCGAAGAGAAAACCCATAAAGTGGCGTCGTAACGTTTTGTAAAGCGCGAGAGAGGCGTTCATTTAGGAAGGACATGGCTGCTCCAGTAATAATTAGCGCAAAGGTAGGGACGCCGCCAACTGTAAGGTTGACATCGTTCCAACACGACAATCGCGGACTCGTACAGATATATGGCGACGCAGTTGCTGCCTCCTGAAATGTGGCGCTTAGTTTTCCTCTTGCGTGGGTGAAGGGAGCCTACGCATGGGGCTCAACTAGCGGCCACACGGGGAAGGTGAACCGCGTGTGAGTACCGGACGCTCGGCTGGTGGCCTGTTCCACTGCCGACTAAAACAAGTGTAGGGAAAGGTTGCAGGTCGGCGTAGGGAGGCGACTTCGCAAACGCATCAGAGTGCAACATTCGTCGGTGGCAGAGTCGTGCAACATGGCCGTGAATACCACAGGCATAACATATGGGCCTGTTGTCTTGCGCGCGCCAAGGATTAGCAAGAGCTGGAGCAGGTCAATGAACGGGATGATGAAAGGGTGGTAGCGGCCGTGAATGCAGCTCAACGAGTGGTTGACGAGGAGGAAGAGCGGTGAGGAATGCGCAAGTGTCGCGGTGATAGGGTACTGCTGATGCTGCATTCGTAGAGCCTCAGCAACTTGGTCTTCAATAACCCGCCGGATCGTAGGGGCGAGGTGTGTCGGAGGCTCTTGCGGCAGGGGCTGCTGTTCGGATAGCTCCGCGAAGGGTAGTAGAGAAAGCTGACATGCAACTTCCTCCGGCGGGAAAGCAAAAATTCGTGTTAGCAGGGCCGACCAATCAGAGAAGACTATCATGGAAGAGACGGCCTCTTCAGTCACTGACGGGCGCCTGGTGAAATCGCGCTGCCTCCTCAACTCGTCGTAGCTTTGGCACTATTTATGAGCTCTGCTACGGTGCAAGGACTCTGTCATCGGCGATGGCCCTCAAAATGTCATCGGCGATGCCCTTCAATATGTGCTTCAATTTGTCATTTTCGGGCATAAAAGCATCCAAACGTTTGCATGGGTCATGAACCTCTTCAATATACCAGGTGAATGTATCACCGGGTTGCTGCGCTCTCTCTCGTAACCACTGCTCGGCGCGCAACTTGGAAACGGTGGGGCAACCGAAATCTTCAGCGAAACTCGTCTTCAACGCAGACCAGGACTGAAAGTCGGCTTCGTGATTCTTAAACCACAGGTGAGCCACTCTCGCAAGGTAGAAGATGACGGCATTCAACTTGGCGGTATCGTTAGATTGATTGTACAAGCTCACCCGTTCGTAGTTAGACAACCAGTCATTGACGCCCTGATCATCCGTACCACTGAAAACCGCTGGATGGCTTTGCGGGACAGCGCCAGAGCAGGCAATGAAGAGTGACGGCGACGTCGACTGGGGAGAGTCACGCATGACGCGAGCAGAGTCTGGGACCAGAGTTATAAGGTGTAGATGTTTTCGTATACCCCGCACCTTCCAGCAATTGTAATAGGATGTATGGAACAGTTCAGATGGAGCGTCTGTTCGTACCCGAGAAAGCAGGTGACGAAGAGCCGGAACAGCTTGTTGACCCAACTACTCACACTCGTGCTAAGCACTGCCCATCCGGCCAGCCCACTGGTTGCACTGCAGGCATGGAACAGCCGATCTGGCTGGCCTTATCCTTGTGCTCTTCTTCTTCATTACAATAATATTGCTGAGCCTGGGTGCATGTTTAGCCACATAATTTCATGTTTGCCATCAACGCTATAGGTTGCAACATATAGCATAGCTATAAGTCAGGCTCAGCATAGTTTCCTATACGGGTTCTAATTTTGCGCATCGCAACGTGCTCTAGCGGTAGAATAAGGCGCTGAATGGCTAGTACGTTTGCTAAAGGGTAGTTTGGGTAATCTATAGCAAGAACGAACACCTTTTTGTGCCAACACTTCCTACTAGAGCACATTGAGTAATAATGAAATATACTGAGGAACCTAAACTATATAAGGCAAATATATTCAAGTGCTTTTGAGGACATCGTCCATGCACTTAGTAATTTTTAGTCTTCATCTGTAGTGCGACCTATGAAGACAATCCTGTCAATCACCTTAGAGTATTTCACATACACGGTGCTTCATTAAGGATATGCAGAATCTTCATGAAAAGAATGCAGGCGCAGCAAACGCGGTATCTTGCAAAGGAGTTTCTAGACGAGTTGCTCTTAATAACGTGAGTTTCATGACCATATTTTAAAGAAACGCGTAAATGACTATTATGAGTACGAAACGCAATGTTTCTACGAGGAAAAGTCATTTTCCGTGAATAGCTTATGAAAAAATAAACACCTTTTCTAAGTATCGGGAGGAAAGAGATCCTACGAGCCCAACTACACGTCCAGAATGAAAGGCACTTTTCTTCCGTGGCAAGAAAAGCGTCCCGAACCGTTCCGGACGTCTCGAAACAACCAAAAACGTTTTTCCATAGGAATGAGTATGTGAATATAATAATTAATCTTGTGAATGCAAGATGTCTAATCCAGTACAACGATTAACAGGATTGATATCCTTACGAAGCAGTCACAAAATCAAACGCAGGATGTTGCATATGAGTATGCTAAAACCAAGCGCGTGTGGATGGGCCCTGACACGCGCATGTGATGAATCCGAATCGAATAAAGTGGCAGGATGAGCGCGATTTTGCTCGTTCGTGACCAACTTGCGGTAAATACATTTAACTCGATTCAACTTCTTCATTGGCTACACGTACGGCTATGACACAGTGCATGCGTCATCGTGGGAATTTCGAATGCAAGAGCTCCCGGGGTGACGCATGGCAGTGGTGCGCTCAAATACTCGTAATCCCTGGCTATGCATATGGCATGCATATGCGTCCTTCCTTCAAAACTTACCATAGTTAGCTGCTGTGCTGCTGTGTACTAATTCTTCTATAGTGTTGGCTCAGCGAGCATTGAAATGACAACTACTTCACACAGGTTTACTACAGTCTAAAGACTAGGGATAGTATTGCAGGAGTAAAGGGACCGATTTGCTCTTGGAAGGAGTGTTTTACTCTCTCAAAATGTCGAGTGGAGTGAAATGTTCTTTTCACTATGCCCTTCTGAGAGAGAGTAGAGTGCCCGTTCTACTCATGCGGCAGTAGAGAAAAAAAACGTAGAGTAATCTCCTGGTTTAACTGCAGGAGGCTGGCCCCAACATGGCGATTTATTACTCACGCACGCTGAGCAAAGAGCACACTATTTTGCGTTTAAGAGCAACCGGCAGCCACAGTGCAAAGGGAAGCGGAGCCAGCGATCTACTTTTTCACTCGGAGTGGCCCTAAAGCGCGCATGCACATCGCGGAAAAACACAACACCGGAGAAAAGTGATGCGTCCACCGAGAAGAATTGAAGGCCATCCAAGGGAGACCGTGTGTCAGACACATCGCGTCTCCGCGAAATAGGGCCCTCGTTCGTCATTCATCGGGTATATCAATACACCCTCGATGGTCAGTGAATTCGAGCATACGTGCACATTCTGCGTATATGACAGGTTGTCTCCAGGAAGCCGTCGCGATGTTAGCCGACGTGGTTGACAACGCACTAGGCAAGCTCGCTGCTTCTAGTACCGAGCACAGCGTTTTCACTAAAGGAAGCGCAAGAAACATGGATGACGAATATTGTTGTGTGGCAAACCTACACGCTAAAGCGTTCAACTATTTATAGAGTGTATAGCGTAAACGTAATGTTTTTTTTTCTTTTTGGCTTCAAATGGCTTTGTGGCTTTGCAAACTGATAATTTTCAGCAAGTATTGCGCTAGAAGTACAATACTTTCAAGTCCTTATGCATCGTGGCTACTACGTGCGAATACACACACGACACAAGGAAGGAGATGGGACAGAGCTCTATCCTCCCATCTCTGTCCCGTCTCCTTCCTTGTTTTGCGTGTGTTTTCGCGCCTAGTAGCCAAGATGAATTGTGATCAATTCGCCCAACAAGACGCCCTTTTAAGTCCTTATGCGTGTGGGAGATACTCCTTATGTATCCTAAAACCTACTGTAGGCTAAAAATTCTACTGAAGAAACCATGATAAACACCGCTGCAAGAACGTCAGAAGCAAAACGCACAAAGACTAGACAAATCTATTTCCCAATACGAATCCTTCCCAAGGTAGCGACACGATAGCAGCGCCATAGTTTCCTCGAGTGGTTCTTGAGGGAAATATATAACTGGTAGTGTCTTAATGCTTTCTGGCTGCAGCACGTTCGTTTACCTTTATCGGAATGCCGAAAACCTCTGTGGGGAAAACAGCTGGGATGAAGGTGAAGTTGATGCCTTCCGGAAAGCGAGTGTAGTTGCCTTGAAAGCCGCAAGGACTGCAGTGAACGTATATCTTTTCGGGCCGGTGGTTCAGATACATGGAGCGGAAGGCCACCACGTCAATAAAGTCCACTTCGGTCGCATTGTACCTGCGCAGATATCAAGAATATTGCATTTAACAGTTATTACCTTTCAAGGCAGCATTACAAGCTTGGAAAGCCGACAAAAACAAGACAATCAACATCTTTCTCGGCCCCGTGATAGTGGAGCTTTCGTGAAGCGGGTAAATAAATGCCACGCATTTATAAATGCCACGCAACTGGTTGTACTCTTCAAAGCGTATTGCACAAACCGCGCGACGCATGCGAGCGCACTTAATACTGTTTGTGGCAGGGGCCCGCTTTGCTTCGACAATATATCCAGGCTGGATGCGCATACTTGTCAGGGCCGATCCTGCAGACAGCGCAACAGTAAACAGCGGTTTCCTCGGCCGAAGATCGGCGAAAGCTGATGTGTCAAACATCTACCCAGAAAATTCGCATAACAAGATTTTATTTAACGAAGATATTGGGCTCGGCATGACGTACATTTACTGCACTGAGTGGACTTTGGTACCTCGCGTTTTGTCACTGAGTAGTTCCGTAAAAAACTATGGCCATCAACGTGAACATAAGCAAGGTTAATAATGCTGACAGCGGTGTCCTAGCTATGAGTCATTCGGCAGACCGAAGCACGCAGGCATGGTCAGGACTACCCGGGAGTGTCCGCAAAGAATGATTTGCTTTAAACCGAGCCCTAAAGCATTGATATCCCTGTCTTCAGTTCTAAGCAGAACAGGGAGTGATAATTTCACTACTCGCCCCCTTTGAATAGTATAGAGAGCTGTATGATAGCCAGAAGAAGTGTTAGGCTTGTCAAATTATCCGTCTTACCTAACCAAGTGCAGTATGTCCGGCACTATATCATAGCTGTACCCAGAAAGTTCGTCCGAGTCGTAGAAGCTCTTTGGAAGATGCTCCCTCTGCGCCGGAACGTGCATCTGTTTGTAGGTTCCAGTTCCAGAGAACTTCAAATAGCGGTCGATTGTCATTCCAGCTACGAAGAACGTTAGGACAGCCAGGACCACGTTTAACCTAAAGAACGAGATTGGAATATATCACAGTCACTGCAATGTTCGAATAATCAAATTATTGCCGTGACGGGCCAAATGTCTCCTAGATAACCCATCAAGGCTGGTGCTCTTCGATTCGTAAGGTCATGCTATCTTGCCCGAATGCCATAGAATGCATCGAATGCTCCCAACAAGGCCGCGGTGATTTTAACGTTACTCTTTCGTCAAAACCTGCTTTGGCAGTGGCTCATGGATAAGCATACCTATGCACACTGCTTTATAATATCGTGCCACCTAGACCGAAATTTCTATTGCGTGGATCGGCCTGACCAGAGGCGGCCTGACAGAGAACCACGGCGGCTTATCAACACCACATAGATCGCAAAAGGCCAGTTCACTTCGATTCATGGCCGTCGTGTTACCTCACCCTTAATTTGATTGCAAAGGCTGGCGTCACGATGGTGTTGATGTCACAATCACCACCGCGACTCGCGAGCAGCCCCGTTGGACTCTATGGCAGGCAGGCCAGGTAGCATGACGTCATCGATTGGAATGAGCAGACCTTGTGCTATCTTGGTAGCGTTGGCTTACTCAGTAGCGTCCCCATTAGATTCTATGGTAAGCGGGAAACATTGTGGCATCACAGATCGAACTGCACAGGTCTTGTGCTAAGAGGCGTTGGCATTGAAGTGTAAATTTGTGTTCAGGTATCATGACGTCACAAAAGCGGACTGCACTGGCCTGCTATATAGAAGGGTTAGCGCCGAGGCGGTGGACCTATTTGGGCAATGAGCAGCGATGTTTGGATAATTAGTTTTTGCACTACGCTTTGGCCTCCATTTTCTCCTTTCAACATAGTTAGGGCTATTCTAATATTTTTTTTTTATTCCTATCTCCTGACGTCAAGTTTGCGTAACTGCCAACGCAAGCATCGGGCGGTGACCCGCAGGGTTGTCTGAGCAAACCTATCAAACGCACTCGTCGCTTATAGGAGCTTACTTTTGTTTTCTTTAAAAACGACTAACATCGGCTACAGTCAGCGGCTTGTCTTATCTAATTGTGCGGACAAGAGGCCACGAGCACGCTCAAGTGGAAAGGGATTCGATGGGGCCGAGCCACTGCAATTAAGGCGGACAAACGGATGAAGAGGGTGGTGCTGGCGTGCGCGATTGGTCCGCTTTTGCTTACTTAGCTTGTGTTGTCTGGTCGAAAATCGCGGCAGCATGCAACGGGAGCTTAATAATGTCGCTAAAACTGATACTCGGCAAAGACGGGTTGGCAGAACAATGCCGTGAACGTGCCCAAAGTGATGGAAAATTTTACACGGTGACGCAAAAAGTTTTATTATACGCAAATAAACCGAAGCGCCACAGTGTTGATTCATTCGGGGCAAATAGGTCAGATGTTGCACATTAGGTTTAAGCACATTGCGGTTTCTGTAAATTAGGTTTCTGCAAGTTCGCATCCCGTGTCACTCTGTCTCCCATAGTTTGTGCATGGAAGTCAATACAAAGGAAAAGAAGAAGCACAGGTAGCGGTGATTCGATCTTTTCCTTCTTGCTTTTCGTCAGTCGTCCGAGCGGCTCTCCGCCTCAATTACCGCAAGTCTTAACGACCTTTAACGACTCTGACTATAAGAATAGAATAGAACTGCGAAGAACGAATCTTAATAAATACTGGGAAGGATTTCTGACATACCACAATAAGAGTTCCAGCAAACGACTCCAGAGGCCGGCCGGACGGGTCATTTCTTTCGGGTGTCCAGGCAACTGATTTCGTGGCTCCATGATGGCTCCGTGTTCCCGTTCTGCGATATAATGGCCCATGCCCACTACGGGCGCAGACTAGCATGCACGCAGCATGAGAAAGAAGAAGAGAAAGCAAATACCAGGTAATGTCCCAGGACTCAATTTCAGCCGAACATGCAGCGAAATATACAACGCAACATTGTAAACATTGAAAATCACACTTCAATGTGATGTTGGCATAGGAAGCATGTAGATTTTTTTATTGTTTTTACATTATGGGAGCAGATGACGCAACACCGAAAGTAGAACTAAAGGAACATTGATGATGATGATGATGATGTACTTCATGAGTTTGGCGCACCCACTAACGGGGATTGAAGGAACGCTTTTCTTCCTTGTTTTCATTTCTCTAAAGGCTGATGCCCTCTAAGAGGGATCAAACAACAGTGGATTGGATATAGCTAATCGACCAGACAAATGAAATTACATTTGTTCTTAAAAATAAACCTGCCTAAAAGGGAAAAATTTCACAGTACAAGCCTTATAATGAAATCCATCGGGGCGAATGGTGTGAAATAAGAAAATGGATAAGCTGGAAATTAGGATGTCTTTAAAGTAGAATGGTTTTAAATATTCGGAAATAAGATTGATACTCGCAGTCTTTTGTTTCGTCCCAGATGTATGTGTGATTGAATTTTAAGAGAAAAGTTTTTTTATGTGACCATGGTAGAATTACGACACGTTGTCATAGCTGTCTCTCACTAAGCTCTTATCTCTCGCCATGATGGCTTCTTTTCTTAAAAGCTTGTTTAACGCCTTCCGTAGTCACACCTTGATATTGTAAACAGCTCTCTCCAACCAACGTGATGTCCAATCTCTGAGAAACTTCTCAAGATTGTGCCTACATTTGCCAAGCATGCTCAATTTATTGATGGCCGGCCCGTACTCTCCGTGGCCTTAGAGATCCTGAAGTGAACAGTAAGATCTCGAAGGCCATGCCATCGTTGCTGTAGTTACAACTGCTTCCGGGAGGAGGATGCTGTCCTGTGATGTTCTGCGTTCGTTGATGCGTCGTTGCCATGGTCGGAACAGCTTGTACCCGCCGCTGTGCGATAGTTAGGCGTGCTTAACTGATGCCTGCAAAACGCATTTCGCAGTGTTTTGCGCAGTGCTCGCAACGTCATGCGAACGTAATACGCACATTGAAATTTTAACCTCTTATGGTCGGCCTGTTGTGACGGTTCCATAACACACAAAATCTGACCTCCTAAATCCCCACTGGAAGCCTAAACTAGATAAGTTCTGATTTTGAAGTGACGATGTGGCATCGAGCGAAAACAGAGTCAGCGTTTCTCGACTTGTCTGACTCAGAAACCAACGCTTCGCGCATGTGGATTCCAACGAAAGTGAACACTCCAACAAGCTCATGCGGATACGTGCAATCAAAGACGTATGTTGAACCCACAATCTCGTCGATACCGACGGATTTTCAGGTCCATAGGTACGATATGGCTCACCTGCCAAGTCTCAATTTATTCAGTGAGAAAACATTCTAAGGCATTGTTTGGGATAAATTCTAGTTTGTGCTGAGCTTTTGGGACTAGGTGACCTGTAGTCAGGACGCCGCTGCTGAAATCAAGGCGCGTGGCAACAACAGTGGGGGGTGGAGTACATATCTTGCGCGCAAGAGTAACTGACCATCCCTTCAAGTTGGAGTGACGTGTGTGAAGCCGCGAAGCAAGTGAACGAGGAAGGCGCCTGCATGCAATGAATATCGCGTGCCAGATAATGTACGAGGGTGCGATCGCTTGACAAAGCAGCGCCAACTAGAGGACGGTGTAGGTAACCTTGAGCGAAGTGGAGATGGAGACACGAGCCGAAGCGTCGCGGAGGAGGAAGGTAGGTGGATGCGCGCTGCGTTCACCTGCTCTGACAGTTGCTAGATTTTCTTTACGATGCACGCGTATCGCGTTCCTCTCGTGATAACATCGTCCCCCTGCCCCGTACGCTGTGTGTTCGAGGGAATGCGTGCGACGGTGGGTCGACCTTGGCGGCTCAATCTCGCGTTGGCAATGGTAAGAAGCGCGTCGTATTCCGTCACGCACATGTTACCCGAGCAGCGAAAGGAGGGGGAGGGGCGTTGTACTTCAACAGCGAGTGGTCGCGCGGGCTTTATCTTGAAAGCGGTACCCTTTAGGGGCACAGTCTACGTAATCCCACGAGTATGTGCTCACCGATAAGTGTCTGCTGAAGCGATAGACAGAACGAACGTCACTTCGCTCGCTGTTGCTGCCGCGATTCCTCACACCAGCGTTTTGCCGGCGAGTGTCCGGGGTGATCGAGGGTGAAGCGGTCATGTTTGCGTGTACGCGCTGACGCGATGCTGGCTGATTACATAGTATGTGAATGTTAAAAATGGCGCGTTCTACTCCGGCGGCTGCTTCGTATGGTGCAGCGTTCTTAACATGGCATTGAATACGATCCGTGGTGCGGACAATGTTAGCGTCAAGGTGCACCGAAATCCAATAGCGTCGGGTGCACTGTAGAACCCATACGCGTGCTCGTCACCTGCGTTCGAGAAGGATAACATTACCGTAACTTTTCCTATCTGCCGTCTTTAGGATGCGAGCTGAACGTTATACTCGCGTCAAAGAGGCACAAGATGTTCTGTGTCGCGTTACTTATGTTTCAGCTTTGCGTGTACGTGGTGGGTACATCGCGTGCAGCATGCAGAGGCCCAAAATAAATCACTCTTTGATAACTAATGACTTAGCTAATGAATGAAAACCAAGTTAATTCTTGTTGACTCCTATTAACGTTGTGTGGCCTGCTTGTGTATTAGCCAGAGTTTTCATTTCGTTTGTGTACCATGTCAGTCTGTCACGCTGCAGTAAATAATGGACTATACATACGACTTCAGCTTGGGGTAAGTTCGGCATTCCGCGACCAAGAGATGTACATGCGAACTCGCTAGCACCTCGTTGCAAATTGTGTACTACATTATAAACAACGGTGGGTCTTATACGTGAACATTTTTCGTACACGTGGCTGCTTTGGGCCGAAGGTCTTCTTATACAAATGTGCGAATTATGTACAGGAAAATGCAGCATGTTCTTACTTTAGAGCAAGCGCAACAAATTGTGCAAAAGAAGATTTGTTCACCGGAATACCCTTCGCAATTACACATAAAATTTCAAACAACAGACATAATAAAATAATAATGCGGTTTTACGTGCCAAACCACTTTCTGATTATGAGGCACGCCGTAGTGGAGGACTCCGGAGATTTCGACCACCTGGGGTTCTTTAACGTGCACCTAAATCTGAGTACACGGGTGTTTTTCGCATTTCGCCCGCATCGAATTGCGGCCGCCGTGGCCGGGATTCGATCGCGCGACCTCGTGCTCAGCAGCCCAACACCATAGCGACTGAGCAACCGCGGCAGGTAAACAACAGACAAGCAAGAGCTTCAAGTGGATGTATTATGTGTGTAGTTTGTGTGTATTATGTCGTATCAACAATGCCTAATTTGTAAGATTCTTAAAAGAGGTGATGCTACGAGGAATTCCTGGTGTACCAACGCGGATTTTATTATCCAAAGGAAAAGGATTAATGTTACGAAAGGCGAACGCTTGAAACGACGTCAATAAATTTTTACTTCACTTCGGTGAAACAAAAAGTCAAAAGCAATATTATTGCTCATATATTGAAAGGTTGCGCCAATGCTCACGAAAATCTACAACCTAAAAAAACTAGAGTGCGGTTTACCAATAAACTTGCTCAATAAGAAAACCAGCTATCGTAATTACTAAAGTGTAAGTGGATTAATTTAATCAAGAAAGGTACACTTTACTGAATATGGTTGCAATTCTCAGAGGGTACTGAAAATGCCCTGCTTATAAGTCATAGGTGCATGTGAGAGTGTGCACATTATAAAAGTGATTGTGTGCTTCAGATTTTCAAATTGTGATAAAGAGTTATGCACTGGGCATGCAAGTATTTCATGGAGCTTGCAACAATTTTCGAATAAAAAAGATAATTCTGTAAAAAGGAAAACTGGCTCGTACAACCGCTGGATATGTATATATATATATATATATAAGTTAGTGGATTCATAATTACTTAATTACATAAAATAATGGAATATATTATATATAAAATAATGGATAGGATAAGCGTAGAATACGCAACATGCACATGACTGTATTAAAGACTTAAATTGAGGAGAATTGCGGACAGTGGTCCATGAGATCCCGCGTGGTTCCCAAAGCATTTCATTCTAAGCGCTGTCATCGTGGTTAGGTGAAGAAAAATGAAAACCTCCCGCTGTTAACGTAAATACCGTGGCGGTGGAAACACTCCATTTGTTAGGCACACGGTAAAGATTTTCACTTTGTTCTGCGAGTGCTGAACGCATATAGGAAAGATGCGACGGAAAGTTGAGAGTGGTAATTACGCGTGAACCATACGCTTATAGCGCAGAAGTTTACGATTTTGTGACTTTAGTTGGTACAGCAGCCTCTCAAGTGTTAAATGAATTAATTTCCCTTTTCCGTTTGTTAGGTCAACACCGAAATTAATTATGAGGGCGGGAAGATGTTCGACGACGAAATTGTACGCCATCCTTTATGAAGTCAACGAAATGATGCAAGGTCTTACAGATACGCTTTTCCTAATCACAGAGGACGTGTGGCCCAATGCTGTACGATCGAGTATGGCAGCGAAGATGTGCTTCCTGTGTTACTCTTTAGTTATCTTCAATAATTTATGCGGTTTGCGTCGCGACTCCCCCTTGGTTCACTTAACTATTTAAAAGTGTTCAGCTGTTCACTACACGGACCCATTATTCAGAGGTTGTAATTTTGATGAGAGACGATCAAAATTACAAGCGTCAAGCATTAAGGCGCACGCAAATGATCATTTAGTTTTGAATTCCCCTGCTTTCTTCTCTAGTGGTCCATCAATCGGCGGTTTCAGTAACGTGGCACAGGAAGTGATAACAATGTTTTCTGCGCTCAATTTCGATGTTTCTCAGTTGGCTTCATATTTAGCGCTCACAGTGCGTACACTGTACTTGTCAGGTGTCTTTATCAGGACAAAAAAAAAAACGCCTTGCAAAGTTTTTTGAACGGTATGTACTTGTTATGTCATGTTTGATAAAGCAAACTACATGTAGACTCCTCGTTGACTCTGATAAAAAAATTCGCTATGTTATTCTAGAAAGGAAAAGGTAGCATTGAAAAACTTCCATTTAAGCATTGTGCAGCTACGCTGCAATAAAAGTACAAGTTGGTCATTCTTGCATGTCGCTTATCCTTTCGAACTGCTCAGTATTTCTTTTCATCTTACTGACTTGAAATCTTCTTTTTTATCATACCGCCCTTTTAAATTTTAATTTCGACCTACAACCTAACCTCCTTGGGTAGTGTAACATTGTCGCGGCCGTTAGGCCACGGCAGGAACGAAACGTACGTACACGCCTGGGAACGAGACAGGTAAAACTCAGCCTTTATTGTCAACAGCAGGGTGGTTATATAGTAATCCAGGAGAGGGGGAATGGAAAGGGGAGACAGCGAGTTAGAAAGAAAACTTCACGCTTGCGCAGTGTGTAGCCCGCACTATGACACAGCGGCCGATACAACACTTCTTCCTCCTAAAATCGGTCAACAGGTCTCCTCGTCCTCGTAGAACGTCGTAAGACTTGAGCGGGTTCGCTTTGCACTACTGCTTCGGGTGACGGAAGTGCCGGGAAGGCGCGGTGAGCATGATGATCCCCAACTGCAGGCGGCAAGGCAGATGCTTCCAGGCTCACATCGAGCTGTGGCGAGGATTCCTCTGGCCTGAATGTAGCGCCGTCCGAGCACGCGTCTTCCGCAATGTCGGGTGACTGCGTTTCTGTAGGCCGACGACGCACCTGGTCCACGTGCCGCCGGACAATTGCTCCAGGTGTTTCTACTGTAACCATTCGGGTCCCAGATGTAGATGTCACATGTCCTGGTATCCATTTGTCTCCTGCCCCATAGTTGCGAACGTGCACACGGCTCTCTAGTTGGGGCAGCCACTCCTGGTTAGACGGTGCGTCTCCACTACCCTTCGGAAAACACGTATCCAGGCGCGATCTAATCTGGTATCCGAGAAGCATCTGTGATGGCGACTTTCCGCTCTTCTGGGGTGTCCTTCTGTAATTGAGCAGTAGTCGCATTAGTTTGTGCTCCAGTTTTCCTTCCTTCAACTTCCGAAGACCATCTTTCACTGTTCGGACAGCTCTTTCGGCGGCCCCATTAGATTGCGGGTGGAAGGGGGCGGTCCTAACGTGCGATATGTTGTTCTCGATAAATGTTGCAAATTCACGACTAGTGAATTGTGTTCCGTTATCGGAAACTATCGTTCTGGGCACGCCAAATCTGCTGAAAATGTCCCGCAAAAAGTGGATTGTAGCTGTCGAGGTAGCTTGCTTCAAAGGAAGCGCTTCTATCCACTTGGTGTGCGAATCGACTAGCACAAGCACCATCTTGCCTTCTATCGGTCCGGCAAAATCCACATAGATGCGCGACCACTTCTCAAAAGTTTGTGGCCAGCTTGCTGGTGGAGCGGCTGGCGGCATGGGCAAATTGTCGATGCAATTCTTGCACTGAGCCGACATTTCCTCAATCTCTCGGTCTAGCCCTGGCCACCAGAACAATGATCGCGCAATCGATTTCATCGGCGAAGACCCTTGGTGGGTTTCATGCAGCAGCTGCAGCAATCGCTTTCGCGCACCGGCTGGTATAACCACTCGATGGCCCCAATAAATTAACCCATGTGCCAGGGACAACTCCAGTCGACGGTCAAAAAATACCGCCAGGCACGGCTCAAGGCCTTTCGAGCTTCTAGGCCGACCACGTAGCACGTAATGCTTGACGCGATCTAGTGTCGGGTCGACAGCTGTAAGGTCCTTCAGCTCTCGTGTCGTGACTGTGCCTTCCTCCAGGATTTCCAAAGAAAAAACGTACTCTTGCGGCTCTAGGGGCTCCATACTGGGACCGGGTGATTGCAGCGGAAGCCTGCTGAGGGCGTCCGAGTTCAGCAGTTGTCTTCCGGGAGTGTACTGAAGTTTGTAGCAATATCCTCCGAGATAGAGGGCCCAACGCTGAATGCGGGCTGCAGCCATAGACGGTGTTGGGCGGTCGGCCCTTAGCAATCCGAGGAGAGGCTGGTGGTCTGTAACCAAGGTGAATTCACGGCCCAACAGATAGTCTCGGAATCTCGTGACCCCAAAAACGAGTGCCAGTGCCTCACGCTCCAGCTGCGAGTAATTCCGTTCGGCTTTCGTGAGAGTCCTTGAACGGAATCCTATCGGTCTGTGGACGCTGCCTACTGTGTGAAACAGTACTGCGCCAATGCCGTGTGGGGAAGCGTCGCACTCGAGTTTCAGCTCCTTTAACGGGTCAAAATGGGCAAGCACTTCGGCATTCTTGAGACACTGTTTGGCCTTGGCGAACGCAGTTTCCTGGGGCTGGTTCCACTGCCATCGCGCATTCTTTTCTAGTAACTGATACAACGGGGACAACACGCTTGACATGTTCGGCAAAAACCTTGAATAAAATGTTAGCATTCCGACAAACGAACGCAGCTCGCTCACGTTACGAGGGCTCGGTGCTTTCATGATAGCTTCCACGTTCTTTTCCGTCGGGTGAAGACCGATACAATCGATACGGTGTGCCAGATAAGTAACCGATGGCTGGCTGAAATTGCATTTGTCATATCGCAGCTTTACGCCATGCTCTCGAAACCGATCCAACACTGTTTTCAGCCGAGCTCCGTTGTCTGCCGCCTTTTCAGACACAAGCACATCATCTAAGTATGCCTGAACGCCAGGCAGGCCCGCTAGAATGGTATCCATCTTCCTTTGAAATATAGCAGGAGCAGAGGAAATGCCGAACGGCAGCCTGTTGTAACAGAATAGGCCTTGGTGCGTATTAATGACGCACAGCTTGCGTGAAGCTTCGTCTAGTGGCACCTGGTTGTAGGCATCTTTCAAGTCGAGTGTACTAAAAACTTCACCACCGCTTAAAGACGCGAACATGTCTTCAATCACCGGAAGGGGATACTGCTCAAGTGCACAAGCATGATTCAAGGTGGCCTTAAAGTCCCCGCAAATCCGGACTGTGCCATCTTTTTTAAGCACTGGTACTATGGGGGTCGCCCAGTCCGAATATTTTATGGGCGATATTATGCCTAGCGACACTAGCCGATCCAGCTCTTTTGCCACCTTGTCGCGGAGCGCGTACGGAAGCGGTCGCGCCTTGCAAAACTTGTTTACCGCACCGTCCTTGAGCACCAAGCTGGCTGGGGGTCCCTTCATCAGGCCCAATTCCTCGGAGAAGACATCTTCGTAGTTACTGCGTAAGGCGTTGATGTGGTTGATGGCTTCTTCCGTCACCGGCACTTCTTTTTTACTGACTTGCAGTACCGGAACTCCAGCCCTATCCAGCAGGGTTAACAGGTCTCGACCGCACAGGCTTGGTCCGGTGCAATCTAGTACTATGAGCGTGCATTCAACTGACACACCTTGGTGCCCAACAGCTAGCCGAAGCTCGCCTAACACAGGCAGCCTTCCAGCGTAGCTTGAAAGTTTCAGATGTGAAGGCTTCAAACTTGGCCAGTGTTTGCAATGCTTATCGAAAACCTGTCGCGCTATGACGCATACTGGTGATCCTGTGTCTACTTCCATTGCCAGTTCTACGCCGCCCCAATTGAATGTGCGGCGAATTGGCGGCTCGAGGCACTTCGTTCGCGCCGACAGCAAAGTCCAGATATGAGCATTTTCATAGCAATCTTCTGATGTGGTTTCTTGCACTGTTAATGTTTGACCACGAGGCGCAGGTGCAGCAGCCTCGAGTTGCTTGTCGCTGCGATTGGGACACATTTTTGCGAGATGTCCACGTTGACCACAGTGGTAACAGCGAGCTTTGGCCCAGCTGCAGCTGTTAGCGTCATGTTTCAAGCTTCCACATCTACTGCATTGCCGACACGCTGCATTTTCGGCGCTTTCTCTCGGTGTTGGCCGGCGACGCGCTTGCACTTTCAATAGTGGCGTTACTTCTGAGGAAATCTTTAGCGCATCGTTTTCCGCGGCTTCAGCAGCTATTGCTGTCGCTTCGGCTTCTTCTAGCTTGAGCTCTTTCTTTGCCAAGAGTTGTTTCCGTACTGCACTTGAGCGTACCCCGCAGACAATCCTGTCTCGGATCATCCTGTCAAGGCAACTGCCGAAGTTGCAGTTGTCTCCGATGCGGCGGATCTCGACGAGGAAAGCCTGAATAGATTCTCCTTCCAGTTGGCAACGACTGAAGAATTTGTAGCTCTCCGAAATTTCGTTCCGTTTAGGGTCATAGTATTCATTCAAGGCTTTGATAACTTCGTCATAACTCAATGAGTTTGGCGGGCGGGGAGCCACCCTTCCGGCAAGGATTTGAATAGTCTGCGTGCTCAGTGCAGCCACAAGAAGTGCTCTCTTCTTACTTGACTCAACGATGCCATGTGCTTCGAAATATGCCTCGACTTTGATCAAGTACGGCTTCCACTTATCTGTGCTTTCGTCGAAGCTCGGGAGCATCTGCAAAGCCATGGAAATCGCTGGCACGGCTGTCTTCAGTGCCGGGGTGTCTGGCTCTGCCTTGACTGCGTGGGTGTCGTCTTGACTCGTCGCCACTGTAACATTGTCGCGGCCGTTAGGCCACGACAGGAACGAAACGTACGTACACGCCTGGGAACGAGACAGGTAAAACTCAGCCTTTATTGTCAACAGCAGGGTGGTTATATAGTAATCCAGGAGAGGGGGAATGGAAAGGGGAGACAGCGAGTTAGAAAGAAAACTTCACGCTTGCGCAGTGTGTAGCACGCACTATGACACAGCGGCCGATACAACAGGTAGTATGTAAGGAATTTCTCTAGGGGAACACCTTCAGTTTTATTTAAATCATTTGACACTTCCACTCGAAAAGCCAGGACTACCAAAAACGATCAACTTCAGAAGACGTATAGATGAAATACGACGATCTCCTAAGCACAAGGAAGTAAATTGGACAGAGCTCAACATAGAATATATCTAACCAGAAGTAGGCTAAAATTGTAAAGCTGGTGAGTTTCGTGTATTTTTCTTTTCGTTTTCAGGTATCAGGATTATTTTTCGTTTTTCGTTTTCCATAAGCCTGCGGCAAAAACCGTAGCTTCTTGGAACTGTTCCCTGCTCTTCATTAATCTCGCTTGTGTAGGTAATCTACACGTTACAGGTAACAATCTGGCAGAACTTTCCCCCGGAGCCACTGCAAATGTAAGAATAGGAACATCGATGTCACACATCTTCTAGGCAAGTAGAAAAAGTTATTTAGCATCAGCACATATAAGGCACTGGGAAAAGTAAACTGACCCTTTCAGGTAGATTTCAGGCAAGGGAAGGCGGTTAACACCAGTAGACATAAAAAAGAAAACAGGACCACTAGCAGTTGCCGCTGCGAAAACTCATCAAACATTTTATACACTGTGCATCACAATACATAAGCCTAGGCACGCTGGCCCTGTTCGGTAAACCAGAACACATTTTAAAGTCTTGAAATTGATTCACAACCTAAGAGTCGCCCGTATACAATCTCCGTGTGAGCTCACGTCAGTGGTGGCGTTTAAACTTGGTCACGTTTATCATAGGGTAAAAAAATGGCCGCTCGTTTCCGGGCCGCATGCTGGTCAGGTCCTCGCCCCGGTCCTTTCTGGCCGCGAGCTCGGCGACGCTCAGGATGGGGGCCTCCGGGGGCACGAAGGCGGACGTTCCGAACAGAACCGAGCGCGCCATCTCTCCAAAGGCATTGTCGACGTCTCGGATGTTCGTTTCGTTAAACGCCGCTCCGTGCAACGCATCGATTGGCAAGCTCCAACGGAAGCGTGACAGAAGGTGTATGGCAAAAGCGTTCCGCCAATACGGGTAGGCGTGAGGCTCGTACAGGACGTTCAGCATGTCCATTCCGGTTTCCAGGCCATAGTGCATTCGATGGACGAGATGCGGATGCGGTTGGAACAGAACTTTGGCGGGCACTTCACCCGCGTTGTAATACCAAACTGAGTCATTCAACCTGCACCATGGAAAGTAGGACCGCTGAAGTGATAATGCTGTCCTGCGTCTCTACGTGCTTCGCAACAAACTTGTTAGAGACTGGTGCGACGCATCTACGGGGATTTGTGCCTCCAGACTGCCACGCACTACCTCTTGGTTTAATAGTAATAGCACCCGAATTATAATGTAATTGTACCCGAAGCGAATTTCATTAAATATGAAATACTTCTCGAATAACTGGGGAAATAAAAACAGTCGCCTTCACACAGAAATTTAAAACTATGATTAAATGTAGATTATGCAAAACGTTAACAAGCTTCTGTCATTATATTGCACATTATGAAATGTGGTTTACCTAAAGTACAAATGGAGCATTAGGCGCCAATTATCAGCACAATTGTTACTTCCGGGGACGCACGAATGATCGTGGTTAACCTGGAAGCGTCCACGTCTTTGGGTGCAGTAATGGTGGAAACTATGACCATTGGTGTTAAGGCAAAGGCAGTAAAGGCACTTTCAACTAAGGTAGAGGTAATGAAGCCGCTCGAACGATCGACCTTTAAATGGAGCATACAAGTAATATGAAGTAACAACGCTTTCGAATGAGAATGTCAGTGAACTTCTCCAATATCTCGTGATCACACAGGCTTTCGCCTTCGTCGCCCTTAGCGTATGCTAAGGTGATTGCAAACCTTTTTAACGCGACAGCGTTAAGGAGCTGGTGTCGCAGAAAAGCCGGTGTCGTCGAGGTCGGCGTCCGCGGCGTTGGCCGTGAACGATAAATCACGGCAGGCACTTTATAAATTAAAAGCGTGTTCTAAGATGGGCTAGGTGGGAAGCGAACCAAGGTCTCCGGAGTGTGAGATGGAGACGCTACGTCTCAGCCACGAGTTCGATGCTTCAAAGCGGTACAAACGCGCCTCTAGTGAATGCGGTGTTGCCTTGGAAACGAGCCGTGGAAAGTTGTACTGCGGTGTATATCGGTAATTATGAACATGTAACCTACAGAAGTCGCAATTACACGAGTAGCGAAGTGCGTTTCCGCTACATTTATTCTGCGCTTTCCGCACACGCAGAGCCATCTTGCGGCAAACACAGAAGACCCCCTCCTCTTCATGTACGGCGCTGCCCGGACAGATGGCGCGCCACGCGTGCATTCGGGCTGTGCCATGACGGGTGCGAGGCGGGTCGCGGCCCGGACTCCCCGTCCCCTGACGACGCTTAGCCTTGCTCCCTCATGGGTTGCAGAATCAAGCGTCCTTCCTTTCTTTAGATCACTATCTGTCTATCTCTCTGCTTGTGCCGATCACGACGTTTGGCTCGCGTGCATCATTTACCCCTCCGAGACACCGAGTTCGTTGGTTCATTCCGCTGCGCCGAATGCTGCGTTGCTCGACGCTCACCGCGTCTGATGCGGGCCGCCTCGTAAGTGATGGCTGCCCCGTAGCCCATTGTCTTACACCCCTTGGCGGGTCGATGGGAACGCTGTTGCGTTCCACTCTTGAAGGCGAAGCTTAAGCGTCCCCCAATTTTTCTTTGGTCGCTGCGAAGTTATTGCTGAAAAGTACATTGCTTCGTACAACCATTGTTTATGTTATTTTCTGGGATATGCATTTCTTGCGACCAAGTTTTTGTAGTCTTACATATTTGTAAGAACTCTTGCCCAATGCACCTGCGAGAAGATGGCAGAATATTTGAAAAAAAAAACAATCTTTAGTTAACTACGTGCGTGGTCAAGAATGTTACACTCGCAAAGGCACCGCCATGTTGGAATTCGCATTGTGGCATGTGCGATTATTCACCCATATGCAGAAATAAACTTATCATATTCTCCAACTACTTCCATTGTAATGAAAAAATGAGCATCTGCACTTGATATTTGTATAGATTTTACGTGCGCTTCATCCCGTATTTCTTTCCTAGAAAGACGCAATATTTTTCTTCTTCTTTATTTATTATGTGGGTGTTTAAGAGAGTAAGTGTGTGGACCCCTAAGCTGGCTCACTTATCGACTGCCTAAGCCTTTCTACATTGGGTCCTCTCTGAATCGCCTCTTGTCGTCCACGCCTGCTGTTGATTCACACTGAGAACTCAACTTCACCTGCACCGGACCATAGAAGACAACCTTCTTAAATACCAGGAGCCTTCATTATTCCACTTCAATATACAATCCTGTTGCGTATGTTTTTTTTTTGCTACGTTCGCGCTTAAGTTGGGCATTCGCCTGGTGAAGTGGCAAACATCAAATTGCTGCATCATGGCGGCGCGTTAGTGGTTTCCGCTTCGATGC
This sequence comes from Dermacentor albipictus, assembly GCF_038994185.2. NCBI lineage: Eukaryota > Metazoa > Arthropoda > Arachnida > Ixodida > Ixodidae > Dermacentor > Dermacentor albipictus. The sequence continues at coordinate 41,252,670 of NC_091826.1, forward strand.
ATGAGCGCTGTGCAGTAGCCTTTTTTTTCCCTTTCTCCGGAGTCAGTTATGTTGACTGTAGGCCCCTATACTAGGGCGATTCTATTCGCTCCGAACCATCGAACCTGCTTCTCAGGGGAGAAAGTAGTATCCGTAGTAGTAAAGTAGTACAGAAGTGGCAGCCAACTTACCGGCGATAGGTGTCTAGGTAGAGCCGAAGGAAGCGCGAATTCTTGTGAAAGAACATCACCATGTTTCCCATGTTGACTCCGCCCTCAAAGGTGAGGCTTGCCTCGTATCGCAGGAAGCGTCGCAGGGATTGAATCACGAGCACGTCTTTGTCGCAGTAGTATCCTCCGTAGCGCATCAGGGCTCTCAGACGGAGCACGTCAGTAGCGTGGTGAGATACCTGCGTGAGAAATGCAGGTGTAGAGCACGGAATTTTGAATCGATTTCAGATCTACACTGTGTCACATTCAAAAAGTAAGTCACATTTAGTCTGTAGTGCCTCGGGTACCATTCAGGCACTCATGTAGATAATGTAATGGGGTGTATTGAACAGTTGAGATAGTAGCGGCTGTTCATAACCGAGAAGGTAGATGAGGCATAGCAGAAACAGGTGCTTGCCCTAACTGCTCACACTCGTGCTAAGCACTGGCGATCCGGCTGGCCCATTACTTGCACTGCAGGCATGGAACAGACAATCTCGCTGGCCTTGTCCTTATGCTAATTTTCCTCATTACAATTACCCCCGGTGCAAAAGTGGACCCATCCTTGCGACATACGACGTAGACACGAGCGGGTCATAAAACTGTTTCAGGCGGGGAACGTGAACAACATCCCGTCCACGGCGGCGCTTATCGGATGTCGGTGTGACTGCATGACATATTTGAACGGAGAGGTTCGTTCGACGATGCGATATGGTCCATCATACGGCGCGAGAAGTTTGGTCGATAGTCCTGGCGTGGACAACAAGAGAAGTGTGCCGGGAGCGAAGTTCGGATTCGTAGCGTCGCCATCCTGGTTGGCTTTTTGTCGTTGTTGGTCGGCGGAGGTGAACTTTCGGGCTAACTGACGGCATGCCTCGGCGTATCGGGCGATGGCTGAAACGGGAGCCCAATCTGACGTGTCTGGTTTATAAAGGAAAACCGTATCCACGGTATGGGAAGGATTGCGACCGTAAAGAAGAAAGTATGGAGAAAATCCTGTAGTACTTTGTGCAGCCGTACTATATGCGTACGTGACAAATGGGAGGATGGTGTGCCAGTTTGTATGCTCTGATGAAACGTGCATGGTGAGCATATCACCAAGAGTGCGACTGAAATGCTCCGTAAGCCCGTTAGTTTGAGGATGGTACGCCGTAGTGGTCCGATGAACTATGCAGCATTCGGCAAGCAGAGCTTGAACCTCCTGCGAAAAAAAACACACGGCCTGTATCCCTCAGCAGGCCCCGTGGTGGGCCATGAGGAAAAATGAAACGATGGAGGAGAAAGGATGAAGCGTCACTGGTGGTCGCTGCAGGTAGAGCAGAAGTTTCAGCATAGCGTGTAAGGTAATCAACTGTGACTATAATCTATCATTTTGCAAGCGGGTGTTAGTTGTAGCGGACCGTACAGGTCAATTCCCACATGGTCGAAGGCACGAGCAGGGCACGGAAGTGGCTGCAATAAAACGTGGCCCGGATGAGGCGGATACTTGCGGCGCTGGCATTGCTCGCACGAGCGGACATACTTTTGGACAAAAGCAAACATTCCTCACCTGTAGTAACGTTGCCGCATGCATTCATACGTCTTCAATACGCCTGCATGTGCACATTGTGGGTCAGTAGGAAACGATGCGCAAATGTCGGAAAGAAAAGTCCTAGGGATAACCAGGAGCCCCTTGCGAGTATTGGGCTGGTAAGTTCGTCGATACAAGAGGTTATCGCGGACAGCAAAATGGGTAGCCTGACGACGCAGGGAGTGGAAGATGGGAGATGCAGGCGAGCCAAAAAGTAGGTCCAGAATTGGGGCCACCCAAGGATCCTTGCGCTGTTCTGTTGTGAAAGTGTCGATGTCGACCGAGGATACCGCCTCAGTGGGGAAGAGGGAGTCGTGTCGGCTGGCAGCGGAGAGAGGCACAGAGCGTCAGCGTCAGTGAGCTGGCGACCTGAGCGGTAGATGACGTGTATGTCGTATTCTTGAATGCGGAGAGTACAGCGGGCAAGGCGTCCATACGGGACTTTTAAAGAGTATAAGCAACAAAGGGCGGGATGGCCAGTAACCACATTGAAAGGCCTGCCGTATGAATAAGGGCGAAACTTCCCGAGTGCCAAAACGATGGCCAGGCATTCTTTTTCTGTAACGCTGTAATTGCGTTCCGCTTTGGTCAGCGCACGACTGGCGTAAGCAGCGATTTAGTCGGAGTATCCACGCTTGCGCTGTGCAAGGACAGCGCCAAGACGAAAACCACTGGCATCGGTATGCACTTCACTTGGGGCGGTGGGGTCGTAGAGTCGCAGTATAGGCGGAGACGTAAGGAGATGGCGTAAGGCCGCGAACGCGGTGTCACATGCAGGAAACCAGGAGGATAGAGCGTTGACGCCACTTAAGAGTTGTGTCAGAGGTGATATAATCGAGGCAAAATTGCGAACGTAGCGTCATAAAGAAGAACAGAGGCCGACGAAGGCGCGAAGTGTTTTGAGTGTTTTAGGTTTAGGAAACTCTGCCGCAGCGCGAAGTTTTGATGTGTCGGGGCAAGTGCCATCTTGTGATACGACGTGACCTAGAACCATGAGCTTGCGTGCGGCGAACTGACACTTTTTCAGGTTCCGTTGCAGGACTGCGCTGGTCAAGGACGTCAGCACTTGCCAATGGCAAAGAAGATGCGTGATGAAATCAGAGGCGAACACAAGGATATCGCTGAGGCAGCATAAACACGTGCTCCATTTTAGGCCGCGCATGATATTGTCCATCATTCGTTCAAACGCAGCAAGCCCATTGCATAGTCCAAATGGCATCACATTAAATTCGTAAAAACCATCTGGAGTAATGAATGCAGTTTGGGGCGACTAACTGCTGACATCGGGAGCTGCCAATAGCCCGAGCATAAATCCAACGAAGAGAAGAATTCAGCGCCTTGCAAGCTCTCCTGAGCGTCGTCAATGCGCGGTAAACGGTAGGCGCTTTTTCGCCTTGTCTTATTAAGACGGCGATAATTAACGCAGAACCGAATGGAAACATCTTTCGTTTTCTGACGAGAACCACCAGTGCTGCCCATGGGCTATTGGAAGCTCGAATGACGCCACGCTGAAGCATGTCATCCACGTGCTCACTGATCACCTGAAGCTCCTTCGGGGAGACGCAGTACGGGCGATGGGGCCATGGCGCGTTTGAGCCAGTGTCGATGTGGTGGCGGACAGATGTCGTGCGACCGAGAGTACGCTCAGTGACATCAATAGAAGAACGGAACTGGGCAAGCATGTGACGAATCTGGGAGCGCTGCTCGGAAGTAGGGTCATCTGCAATGAAAGGCGTGAATAAATCAGGGGATGGCGGAGCAGAAGTGGACAGGGCATGGAAATCAGTGAGCTCTGCATAAGAAGCATCCGGCACGTCGGTTATAAACATGTCGTCAAGAGGCTGAACACGGCCATGTGCTGTAGGAAGCGGAGTGGAGACAACGATGGAGTTGAAACAAGCTGAAATGTCAAGCGTGGTGAAAAGGAGGGGAACGTCTTTGTGGGTTATTAGGAGTTCCGAAGGAGTGAAGAGGACAGCACCGCAGAAGACTGGAACAATTGCAGACGAGTACGGCGGTATGGCGATGTCTTCCCGAAGGACTAGCTTAGAGGGAAGTGAAGTGGCGCCGACAAGGGGCACGTCACACAGAGGCGAGAATTCGACTTCAGCGCGGGTGATATTGATGACGGCATCAATTCGCGAAAGAAAGTCCCACCCAAGTATCGCGTCGTGGTAGCAGGACTGCAGAACCCCAAACTCCACAATATTGAGAACGCCCTGAGTAACAACTCTAGCTGTGCATCCTGCTGTGAAGGCTGAAGTGGTTGGGCGCTTGCTGTGCGAAGAGAAAACCCATAAAGTGGCGTCGTAACGTTTTGTAAAGCGCGAGAGAGGCGTTCATTTAGGAAGGACATGGCTGCTCCAGTAATAATTAGCGCAAAGGTAGGGACGCCGCCAACTGTAAGGTTGACATCGTTCCAACACGACAATCGCGGACTCGTACAGATATATGGCGACGCAGTTGCTGCCTCCTGAAATGTGGCGCTTAGTTTTCCTCTTGCGTGGGTGAAGGGAGCCTACGCATGGGGCTCAACTAGCGGCCACACGGGGAAGGTGAACCGCGTGTGAGTACCGGACGCTCGGCTGGTGGCCTGTTCCACTGCCGACTAAAACAAGTGTAGGGAAAGGTTGCAGGTCGGCGTAGGGAGGCGACTTCGCAAACGCATCAGAGTGCAACATTCGTCGGTGGCAGAGTCGTGCAACATGGCCGTGAATACCACAGGCATAACATATGGGCCTGTTGTCTTGCGCGCGCCAAGGATTAGCAAGAGCTGGAGCAGGTCAATGAACGGGATGATGAAAGGGTGGTAGCGGCCGTGAATGCAGCTCAACGAGTGGTTGACGAGGAGGAAGAGCGGTGAGGAATGCGCAAGTGTCGCGGTGATAGGGTACTGCTGATGCTGCATTCGTAGAGCCTCAGCAACTTGGTCTTCAATAACCTGCCGGATCGTAGGGGCGAGGTGTGTCGGAAGCTCTTGCGGCAGGGGCTGCTGTTCGGATAGCTCCGCGAAGGGTAGTAGAGAAAGCTGACATGCAACTTCCTCCGGCGGGAAAGCAAAAATTCGTGTTAGCAGGGCCGACCAATCAGAGAAGACTATCATGGAAGAGACGGCCTCTTCAGTCACTGACGGGCGCCTGGTGAAATCGCGCTGCCTCCTCAACTCGTCGTAGCTTTGGCACTATTTATGAGCTCTGCTACGGTGCAAGGACTCTGTCATCGGCGATGGCCCTCAAAATGTCATCGGCGATGCCCTTCAATATGTGCTTCAATTTGTCATTTTCGGGCATAAAAGCATCCAAACGTTTGCATGGGTCATGAACCTCTTCAATATACCAGGTGAATGTATCACCGGGTTGCTGCGCTCTCTCGTAACGACTGCTCGGCGCGCAACTTGGGAACGGTGGGGCAACCGAAATCTTCAGCGAAACTCGTCTTCAACGCAGACCAGGACTGAAAGTCGGCTTCGTGATTCTTAAACCACAGGTGAGCCACTCTCGCAAGGTAGAAGATGACGGCATTCAACTTGGCGGTATCGTTAGATTGATTGTACAAGCTCACCCGTTCGTAGTTAGACAACCAGTCATTGACGTCCTGATCATCCGTACCACTGAAAACCGCTGGATGGCTTTGCGGGACAGCGCCAGAGCAGGCAATGAAGAGTGACGGCGACGTCGACTGGGGAGAGTCACGCATGACGCGAGCAGAGTCTGGGACCAGAGTTATAAGGTGTAGATGTTTTCGTATACCCCGCACCTTCCAGCAATTGTAATAGGATGTATGGAACAGTTCAGATGGAGCGTCTGTTCGTACCCGAGAAAGCAGGTGACGAAGAGCCGGAGCAGCTTGTTGACCCAACTACTCACACTCGTGCTAAGCACTGCCCATCCGGCCAGCCCACTGGTTGCACTGCAGGCATGGAACAGCCGATCTGGCTGGCCTTATCCTTGTGCTCTTCTTCTTCATTACAATAATATTGCTGAGCATGGGTGCATGTTTAGCCACATAATTTCATGTTTGCCATCAACGCTATAGGTTGCAACATATAGCATAGCTATAAGTCAGGCTCAGCATAATTTCCTATACGGGTTCTAATTTTGCGCATCGCAACGTGCTCTAGCGGTAGAATAAGGCGCTGAATGGCTAGTACGTTTGCTAAAGGGTACTTTGGGTAATATATAGCAAGAACGAACACCTTTTTGTGCCAACACTTCCTACTAGAGCACATTGAGTAATAATGAAATATACTGAGGAACCTAAACTATATAAGGCAAATATATTCAAGTGCTTTTGAGGACATCGTCCATACACTTAGTAATTTTTAGTCTTCATCTGTAGTGCGACCTATGAAGACAATCCTGTCAATCACCTTAGAGTATTTCACATACACGGTGCTTCATTAAGGATATGCAGAATCTTCATGAAAAGAATGCAGGCGCAGCAAACGCGGTATCTTGCAAAGGAGTTTCTAGACGAGTTGCTCTTAATAACGTGAGTTTCATGACCATATTTTAAAGAAACGCGTAAATGACTATTATGAGTACGAAACGCAATGTTTCTACGAGGAAAAGTCGTTTTCCGTGAATAGCTTATGAAAAAATAAACACCTTTTCTAAGTATCGGGAGGAAAGAGATCCTACGAGCCCAACTACACGTCCAGAATGAAAGGCACTTTTCTTCCGTGGCAAGAAAAGCGTCCCGAACCGTTCCGGACGTCTCGAAACAACCAAAAACGTTTTTCCATAGGAATGAGTATGTGAATATAATAATTAATCTTGTGAATGCAAGATGTCTAATCCAGTACAACGATTAACAGGATTGATATCCTTACGAAGCAGTCACAAAATCAAACGCAGGATGTTGCATATGAGTATGCTAAAACCAAGCGCGTGTGGATGGGCCCTGACACGCGCATGTGATGAATCCGAATCGAATAAAGTGGCAGGATGAGCGCGATTTTGCTCGTTCGTGACCAACTTGCGGTAAATACATTTAACTCGATTCAACTTCTTCATTGGCTACACGTACGGCTATGACGCAGTGCATGCGTCATCGTGGGAATTTCGAATGCAAGAGCTCCCGGGGTGACGCATGGCAGTGGTGCGCTCAAATACTCGTAATCCCTGGCTATGCATATGGCATGCATATGCGTCCTTCCTTCAAAACTTACCATAGTTAGCTGCTGTGCTGCTGTGTACTAATTCTTCTGTAGTGTTGGCTCAGCGAGCATTGAAATGACAACTACTTCACACAGGTTTACAACAGTCTAAAGACTTGGGATAATATTGCAGGAGTAAAGGGACCGATTTGCTCTTGGAAGGAGTGTTTTACTCTCCCAAAATGTCGAGTGGAGTGAAATGTTCTTTTCACTATGCCCTTCTGAGAGAGAGTAGAGTGCCCGTTCTACTCATGTGGCAGTAGAGAAAAAAAACGTAGCGTAATCTCCTGGTTTAACTGTAGGAGGCTGGCCCCAACATGGCGATTTATTACTCACGCACGCTGAGCAAAGAGCACACTATTTTGCGTTTAAGAGCAACCGGCAGCCACAGTGCAAAGGAAAGCGGAGCCAGCGATCTACTTTTTCACTCGGAGTGGCCCTAAAGCGCGCATGCACATCGCGGAAAAACACAACACCGGAGAAAAGTGATGCGTCCACCGAGAAGAATTGAAGGCCATCCAAGGGAGACCGTGTGTCAGACACATCGCGTCTCCGCGAAATAGGGCCCTCGTTCGTCATTCATCGGGTATATCAATACACCCTCGATGGTCAGTGAATTCGAGCATACGTGCACATTCTGCGTATATGACAGGTTGTCTCCAGGAAGCCGTCGCGATGTTAGCCGACGTGGTTGACAACGCACTAGGCAAGCTCGCTGCTTCTAGTACCGAGCACAGCGTTTTCACTAAAGGAAGCGCAAGAAACATGGATGACGAGTATTGTTGTGTGGCAAACCTACACGCTAAAGCGTTCAACTATTTATAGAGTGTATAGCGTAAACGTAATGTTTTTTTTTCTTTTTGGCTTCAAATGGCTTTGTGGCTTTGCAAACTGATAATTTTCAGCAAGTATTGCGCTAGAAGTACAATACTTTCAAGTCCTTATGCATCGTGGCTACTACGTGCGAATACACACACGACACAAGGAAGGAGATGGGACAGAGCTCTATCCTCCCATCTCTGTCCCGTCTCCTTCCTTGTTTTGCGTGTGTTTTCGCGCCTAGTAGCCAAGATGAATTGTGACCAACTCGCCCAACAAGACGCCCTTTTAAGTCCTTATGCGTGTGGGAGATACTCCTTATGTATCCTAAAACCTACTGTAGGCTAAAAATTCTACTGAAGAAACCATGATAAACACCGCTGCAAGAACGTCAGAAGCAAACAGCACAAAGACTTGACAAATCCATTTCCCATTACGAATCCTTCCCATGGTAGCGACACGATAGCAGCGCCAAGGGGCTTAACGCTTTCTGGCTGCAGCGCGTTCATTTACCTTTATGGGAATGCCGAAAACCTCAGTGGGGAAAACAGCTGGGATGAAGGTGAAGTTGATGCCTTCCAGAAAGCGTGTGTAGTTGCCTTGAAAGCCGCAAGGACTGCAGTGAACGTATATCTTTTCGGGCCGGTGGTTCAGATACATGGAGCGGAAGGCCACCACGTCAATAAAGTCCACTTCGGTCGCATTGTACCTGCGCAGATATCAAGATTATGGCATTTACCAGTTATTACCTTTCAAGGCAGCATTACAAGCTTGGTAAGCCGACAAAAACAAGACAATCAACATCTTTCTCGACCACGTGATAGTGGAGCTTTCGTGAAGCGGGTAAATAAATGCCACGCATTTATAAATGCCAAGCAACTGGTTATACTCTTCAAAGCGTATTCCACAAACCGCGCGAGGCATGCGAGCGCACTTAATACCGTTTGTGGGTGTGGCCCACTTTGCTTCGACAATATATCCAGGCTGGATGCGCATACTTGTCAACGCCGATCCTGGAGGCAGCGCAACAGTAAACAGTGGTTTCCTCGGCCGAAGATCGGCGAAAGCTGATGTGTCAAACATGTGCCCCGAAAATTCGCATAACAAGATTGTTTTTACCGAAGAAATATGGCTCTGCATGGCGTACATTTCCTGCACTGAGTGTACTTTGGTACCTTGCGTTTTGTCACTGAGTAGTTCCGTAAAAAACTATGGCCATCAACGTGGACATAAGCAAGGTTATTAATGCTGACAGCGGTGTCTTACCTATGAGTCATTCGGCAGACCGAAGCACGCAGGCATGGTCAGGACTACCCGGGAGTGTCCGCAAAGAATGATTTGCTTTAAAGCGAGCCCTAAAGCATTGATATCCCTGTCTTCATTTCTCAGCAGAACAGGGAGTGATAATTTCACTGATAATTTCACATTATAGAGAGCTGTATGATAGCCAGAAGTGTTAGGCTTGTCAAATTATCCGACTTACCTAACCAAGTGCAGTATGTCCGGCACTATATCATAGCTGTACCCCGAAAGTTCGTCCGAGTCGTAGAAGCTCTTTGGAAGATGCTCCCTCTGCGCCGGAACGTGCATCTGTTTGTAGGTTCCAGTTCCAGAGAACTTCAAATAGCGGTCGATTGTAATTCCAGCTACGAAGAACGTTAGGATAGCCAGGACCACGTTTAACCTAAAGAAGGGGATTGGAATATATCACAGTCACTGCAATGTCCGAATAATCAAATTATTGCCGTGACGGGCCAAATGTCTCCTAGATAACCCACGAAGGCTGGTGCTCTTCGATTCATAAGGTCATGCTATCTTGCCCGAATGCCATAGAATGCATTGAATGCTCCCGCCAAAGCCGCGGTGATTTTAACGTCACTCTTTCGTCACAACCTGCTTTGGCAACGGCTCATGGATTAGCATACCTATGCACACTGCTTTATAATATCGTGCTACCCAGACCGAAATTTCTATTGCTCGGATCGGCCTGACCAGAGGCGGCCAGACAGAGAACCACAGCGGCTTATCAACATCAGATAGATTGCAAAAGGCCTGTTCACTTCGATCGGGTGGTGACCCGCAGGGTTGTCTGAGCAAACCTATCAAACGCTCTCGTCGCTTATAGGAGCTTACTTTTGTTTTCTTTAAAAACGAATAACATCGGCTACAGTCAGCGGCTTGTCTTACCTAATTGTGCTTACAAGAGGCGACGAGCACGCTCAAGTGGAAAGGGATTCGATGGGGCCGAGCCACTGCAATTAAGGTGGACAACCGGATGAAGAGGGTGGTGCTGGCGTGTGCGATTGGTCCGCTTTTGCTTACTTAGCTTGCGTTGTCTGGTCGAAAATCGCGGCAGCATGCAACGGGAGCTTAATAATGTCGCTAAAACTGATAGTCGGCAAAGAAGGGTTGGCAGAACAATGCCGTGAACGTGCCCAAAGTGTTGGAAAATTTTACACGGTGACGCAAAATGTTTTATTATACGCAAATAAACCGAAGTGCCACAGTGTTGATTCAATCGGCGCAAATAGGTCAGATGTTGCGCTTTAGGTTTAAGCACATTCCGGTTTCTGTAAATTAAGTTTCTGCAAGTTCGCATCCCGTGTCACTCTGTCTCCCATAGTTTGTGCATGGAAGTCAATACAAAGGAAAAGAAGAAGGGCAGGTAGCGGTGATTCGATCTTTTCCTTCTTGCTTTTCGTCAGTCGCCCGAGCGGCTCTCCGCTTATATTACCGCAAGTCTTAACGACCTTTAAGGACTCCGACTAGAAGAATCATACAGAAGTGAGAAGAACGAATCTTGATAAATACTAGAAAGGATTTCAGACATACCACAATAAGAGTGCCACCAAACGACTGCAGATGCCGGCCGGACAGGTAATTTCTTTCGGGTGTCCAGGCAACTGATTTCGTGGCGTCATGATGGCTCCGTGTTCCCGTTCTGCGATATCAATGGCCCATGCCCACTACGGGCGCAGACCAGCATGCACGCAGCAAGAGAAAGAAGAAGAGAAAGCAAATACCAGATAAGGTCCGAGGACACAATGTCAGCCGAATATACAGCGAAATATACAGCGCACCATTATAAACTTTGAAAATCACACTTTACTGTGATGCTTGCAAAGGAAGCATGTAGATTTTTTTCATTGTTTTACATTATGGGAGCAGATGACGCGACACCGAAAGCAGTACTAAAGGAACATTGATGATGATGATGATGATGATGTTCTTCATGAGTTTGGCGCTTACCCATTCACGGGGATTGTACGGAACGCTTTTCTCCCTTGTTTTCATTCATTTAAAGGCTGATACCCTCCAAGAGGGATCAAACAAATGTGGATTGGATATAGCTAACCAACCACACAAATGAAATTACAGTTGTTCTTAAAAATAAACCCCCTAAAAGGGTAAAATTTCACAGTTATAATGAAATCCATCGGGGCGTATGGTCTGAAATAAGTAAATGGATAAGCTGGAAATTAAGATGTCTTTATATTACAATAGTTTTAAATTATCGGAAATAGAATTGATACTCGCGGTTTTTTTGCTTCGCCCCAGATGTATGTGTGATTGGATTTTAAGGCAAAAGTTTTTTTAAGTGACCATGGTAGAATTACGACACGTTGTCATAGCTATCTCTCACTAAGCTCTTATTTCTCGTCACGATGGCTGCTTTTAATAAAAAATTCTTTAACGCCTTCCGTAGTCAACATTTTGATATTGTAAACAGCTCTGTCCAACCAACGTGATGTCCAATCTCTGAGAGACTTCTCAAGATTGTGCCTACATTTGCCAAGCGTGCTCAGTTTATTGATGGCCCGCCCGTACTCTCCATGGCCTTAGAGATCCTGAAGTGAACGGTAAGATCTCGAAGGCCATGCCATCGTTGCTGTAGTTCGAACTGCTTCCGGGAGGAGGATGCTGTCTTGTGATGTTCTGCGATCGTTGATGCGTCGTAGCCATGGTCGGAACACCTTATACCCGCCACTGTGAGATAATTAGGCGTGCTTACCTGATCCCTACAAAACGCTTTTCGCAGTGTTTTGCGCAGTGCTCGCAATGTCATGCGAACGTAATACGCACATTCAAATTTTAACCTCTTATGGTCGTCCTGTTGTCACGGTTGCACAACACACAAAATCTGACCTCATAAATCCCCGCTGGAAGCCTAAACTAGATAAGTCCTGATTTTGAAGTGACGATGTGGCATAGAGCGAAAACAGAGTCAGCGTATCTCGACCTGTCTGACTCAGAAACCAACGCTTCGCGCATGTGAATTCCAACGAAAGTGAACACTCCAACAAGCTCATGCTGATACGTGCAATCAAAGACGTATGTTGAACCCACAATCTCGTCGATACCGACGGATTTTCAGGTCCGTAAGTACAATATGGCTCACCTGCCAAGTCTCAATTTATTCAGTGTGAAAACATTCTAAGGCATTGTTTGGGTTGAATTCAAGTTTGTGCTGAGCTTTTGGGACTAGGTGACCTGTAGTCAGGACGCCGCTGCTAAAGTCAAGGTGCGTGGCAACTACAGTGGTGGGCGGAGTACATATCTTGCGCGCAAGAGTAACTGACCATCCCTTCAAGTTGGAGGGACGTGTGTGAAGCCGCGAAGCAAGTGAACGAGGAAGGCGCCTGCATGCAAAGAAAATCGCGTGCCGGGTAAAGTACGAGGGTGCGATTGCGTGACAAAGCAGCGCCACCTAGAGGACGGTGTAGGTAACCTTGAGCGAAGTGGAGATGGAAACACGAGGCGAAGCGTCGCGGAGGATGATGGTAGATGGACGCGCGCTGCGCTGACCTCGTCTGGCAGTTGCTAGATTTTCTTTACGATGCCTGCGTATCGCGTTCCTCTCGTGATAACATCGTCCCGCTGCCCCGTACGCTGTGTGTTCGAGGGAATGCGTGCGACGGTGGGTCGACCTTGGCGGCTCAATCTCGCGTTGGCAAAGGTAAGAAGCGCGTCGTATTCCGTCACGCACATGTTACCCGAGCAGCGAAAGGAGGGGGAGGGGCGTTGTACTTCAACAGCGAGTGGTCGCGCGGGCTTTATCTTGAAAGCGGTACCCTTTAGGGGCACAGTCTACGTAATCCCACGAGTATGTGCTCACCGATAAGTGTCTGCTGAAGCGATAGACAGAACGAACGTCACTTCGCTCGCTGTTGCTGCCGCGATTCCTCACACCAGCGTTTTGCCGGCGAGTGTCCGGGGTGATCGAGGGTGAAGCGGTCATGTTTGCGTGTACGCGCTGACGCGATGCTGGCTGATTACATAGTATGTGAATGTTAAAAATGGCGTGTTCTACTCCGGCGGCTGCTTCGTATGGTGCAGCGCTGTTAACATGGCATTGAATACGATCCGTGGTGCGGACAGTGTTAGCGTCAAGGTGCACCGAAATCCAATAGCGTCGTGTGCACTGTAGAACCCATACGCGTGCTCGTCACCTGCGTTCGCGAAGGATAACATTACCGTAACTTTTCCTATATTCAGTCTTTAGGATGCGAGCTGAACGTTATACTCGTGTCAAAGAGGCACAAGATGTTCTGTGTCGCGTTACTTATTTTTCAGCTTTGCGTGTACGTGGTGGGCACATCGAGTGCAGCATGCAGAGGCCGAAAATAACTCACTCTTTGATAACTTATGACTTAGCTAATGAATGAAAACCAAGTTAATTCTTGTTGACTCCTATTAACGTTGTGTGGCCTGTTTGTGAATTAGTGTTTTCATTTCATTTGTGTACCATGTCAGTCTGTCATGCTGCAGCAAATAATGGACTATACATACGACTTCAGCTTAGGGTAAGTTCGGCATTCCGCGACCAAGAGATGTACATGCGAACCCGCTAGCACCTCGTTGAAAATTGTGTACTACATTATAGACAACGGTGTGTCTTATACGTGAACTTTTTTTGTAAACGAGGCTGCTTTGGGCACGAAGTGCGTCTTATGCAAATGTGCGAATTATGTACAGGAAAATGCAGCATGTTCTTACTTTAGAGCAAGCGCAACAAATTGAGCAAAAGAAGATATGTTCGCCGGAATAGCCTTCGCAATTACACATAAAATTTCAAACAACAGACATAATAAAATAATTATGGGGTTTCACATGCCAAAACCACTTTGATTATGAGGCACGCCGTAGTGGAGGACTCCGGAGATTTCGACCACCTGGGGTTCTTTAACGTGCACCTAAATCTAAGTACACGGGTGTTGTTCGCATTTCGCCCCCATCGAAATGCGGCCGCCGTGGCTGGGATTCGATCCCGCAACCTCGTGCTCAGCAGCCCAACACCATAGTCACTGAGCAACCGCGGCAGGTAAACAACAGACAAGCAAGAGCTTCAAGTGGATGTATTATGTGTGTAGTTTGTGTGTATTATGTCGTATCAACAATGCCTAATTTGTAAGATTCTCAAAAGAGGTGATGCTACGAGGAATTACTGCTGTACCAACGCGGATTGTATTATCCAAAGGAAACGGATTAATGTTCCAAAGACGAACGCTTGAAACGACGTCAATAAATATTTACTTCACTTCGGTGAAACAAAAAGTCAAAAGCAATGTTATTGCTCATATATTGAAAGGTTGCGCCAACGCTCACGAAAATCTTCAACCTAAAAAAACTAGAGTGCAGTTTACGAATAAACTTGCTCAATAAGAAAACCAGCTATAGTAATTACTAAAGTGTAAGCGGAAAAATTTAATCAAGTAAGGTACACTTTACTGAATATGGTTGTATTGCTCAAAGGGTACTGAAAATGCCCTGCTTACAAGTCATAGGTGCATGTGAGAGTGTGTACATTATAACAGTTTTTGTGTGCTTCAGATTTCGAAATTGTGGCCGGGTTTGTGACCGCCACTTGTGACCCGGCCACTTTACACATAATCTACCCGGACGTCTACCCAGACGATGCGTGCCCCTCGTGCGGGGTCACGGCGACACTCGCACACGTGCTCTGGGAGTGCAGAAACTCTCCGCCCGACTCTACCTCCGACAGGTGGGAGAAGACCCTAAGAAGCCCGCTCCTGCAAGACCAGCAATGGGCCGTCCAGCAGGCTCGCGCAGCGGCCGCCAGGTATTCACTGTCGGTCCCTGCGTGGGAGACGCCCACTGCGCACTGACGTGCGTCCTGCAGGACTTTTATTAAAGTTTTTCCAATCCAATCCAATTTCGAAATTGTGATAAAGTGTTATGCACTGCGCATGCAAGTATTTCCAGGAACTTTCAACAATTTTCGAATAAAAAAGATAATTCTGTAAAAAAGAAAATTGCCTTGTACAATCACTGTATATATATATATATATGGTTTCTTTCTGGCACAATGGGAGTAATACAAGGTGCAGAAAAGAAGGGCAAACTTAATGGATAGGATAAGCGTAGCATACGCAGCATACAAATGACTGTATTAAAGACTTAAATTGAGGAGAATTGCGGACAGTGGTCCATGAGATCCCGCGTGGTTTCCAAAGTATTTTATTCTATGCGCTGTCATCGTGCTTAGGTGAAGAAACGTGAAAACCTCCCGCTGTTAACGCAAATACCGAGGCGGTGGAAACACTCCGTTTGTTAGGCACACGGTAAAGATTTTCACTTTGTTCTGCGTCTGGTGAACGCATATAGGAAAGAAGCGACGGAAATTTGAGAGTCGCCTTTACGTGTAAACCATACGCTTAAAGCGCACAAGTTTAACGTTTTGTGGCTTTAGTTGGTACAGCAGCCTCTCAAGTGCTAAATGAATCAATTTCCCTTTTGCGTTTGTTAGGTCAACACCGAAATGAATTATGAGGACGGGAAATGTTCGACGATAAAATGGTATGCCAACGTTTCTGAAAACAACAAAATGATGCATGGCCTTACAGATACGCTTTTCCTAATCACAGAGGACGTGTGGCCAAACGTCGTACGATCGAGTATGTCAGCAAAGATGTGCTTCCTGTGTTACTCTTTAGTTATCTTGAGTAATTTATGCAGTCTGCGTCGCGACTCACCCTTGGTTAACTTAACTGTATAAAAGTGTTCAACTATTCACTACAAGCATCCATGAATCAGAGGTTGTAATTTCAATGAGAGACGATAAAAATTCCAAGCGTCAAGCATTAGGGCGCATGCAAATGAACTTTTAGTTTTGTATTCCCCTGCTTTCTTCTCTAGTGATCCTTCAATCGGCGGTTTCAGTAACCCGGCACAGAAAGTTATAACAATGTTTTCTGCACTCAATGTTGGTGTTCCTCTGTTGGGTTCATATTTAGCGCTCACAGTGCGTACACTGTACTTGTCAGGTGTCTTTACCAGGGCCAAAAAAAAAACGCCTTCCAAAGTTTTTTGAACGGTAGGTACTTATTATGTCATGCTTGATAAAGCAAACTACACGTAGGCTCCTCGTTGACTCTGATAAAACAAATCACTATATTATTCTATAAAGGAAAAGGTAGCATTGAAAAAGTTCCATTTAAGCATTGTGCAGCTACATTACAATAAAAGTACACGTTGGTCATTCGTGCATGTCGCTTATCCTTTCAAACTGCTCAGTATTTCTTTCATCTTACTGATTTGAAACGTTCTCTTTTTTTTATCATACTTCCCTTCTAAATTTTAATTTCGAGCTACAACCTAAGGAGCTTGGGTAGCATGTCACAAATTTCTCTAGAGAAACACCTTCAGTTTCATTTAAATCCTTTGACACTTCTACTCGAAAAGTCAGGACTACCAAAAACGATCAACTTCAGAAGATCTATAGATGAAATATGAGGATATCCTAAGGAAAAGAAAGTAAATTAGACAGAGCTCAACATAGAGTATATCTAACCAGAAGTAGGCTAAATTTGTAAAGCTGGTGAGTCACGTCTATTTTTTTTTTCGTTTTCAGGTATCACAATTTTTTTCGTTTTTCATTTTCCAGAAGCCTGCGGAAAAAGCCCTAACTTCTTGGAAGTTGTCCCTCCACTTCATTAATCTCGCTTGTGTAGGTGCTCTACACGTTACAGGTAACAACCCAGCAGAACTTTCCCCCGGAGTCACTGCAAATGTACCGATAGGAGCATCGACGTCACACATGTTTTAGGCAAGTAGCAAAAGTTATTTAGCTTCAGCACATATAAAGACACTGGATAAAGCAAAGTGACCCATTCATGTAGTTTTCCAGCGAGGGAAGGCGGTTAACGCCGGTAGACATAAAAAAGCAGGAGGCAGTCAACCACTAGCAGTTGCCGCTGAGAAAACTCATCAAACATTTTACACACTATGCATCACAATACATAAGCCTAGGCAGGCTGGTCCTGTCCGGTGAACCAGAACACTTTTTAAAGTCTTGAAATTAATTCACAACCTATGAGCCGCCCGTATACAATCTCCGTGTGAGCTCATGTCAGTGGTGGCGTTGAAACTTGGTCGCGTTTATCACAGGGTAAAAATATGGCCGCTCATTTCCGGGCCGTACGCTGGTCAGGTCCTCGCCCCGGTCCTTTCTGGCCGCGAGCTCGGCGACGCTCAGGATGGGGGCCTCCGGGGGCACGAAGGCGGACGTTCCGAACAGAACCGAGCGCGCCATCTCTCCAAAGGCATTGTCGACATCTCGGATGTTCGCTTCGTTAAACGCAGCTCCGTGCAACGCATCGAATGGCATATACCATCGGAAGCGTGACAGAAGGTGTATGGCGAAAGCGTTCCGCCAATACGGGTAGGCGTGTGGCTCGTACAGGACGTCCAGCATGTCCTCTCCGGTTTCCAGGCCATAGTGCATTCGATGGACGAGATGCGGATGCGGTTGGAACAGAACTTTGGCGGGCACTTCACCCGCGTTGTAATACCAAAGTGAGTCATTCAACCTGCGCCATGGAAAGTAGGACCGCTGAAGTGATAATGCTGGCCTGCGTCTCTACGTGCTTCGCAACAAACTTGTTAGAGACTGTTGCGACGCATCTGCGGAGATTTGCGCCTCCAGACTGCCACGCACTACCCCTTGGTTTAATAGTATTAGCACCCGAATAATAATGTAATATTACCCGAAGCGAATTTAATTTAATTTAATTTAATTTAATTTAAGCTGCTAGAACACATCATCTGTAAACACATAACCGATTTTCTTGAGGAGAACCACGTTATCGATAACCGACAGCATGGGTTCCGTCGCGGTCTTTCCACTATTACTCAACTGATTGCAACTGTCCACGACCTGGCAGCAGCATTAGATAGGAAAAGTCAAGTCGATATCATTTTTCTTGATTTCGAGAAGGCGTTCGACCGCGTATCACATCATAAGTTACTGTTAAAATTAAAACCCATATTAAAACACGATTGCCTTCTCTCGTGGATTGAAGCCTATCTTTCGCACAGGCGTCAAAGTGTAGTTGTCGATGGTGTCCTTTCTGATGCGGTCCCAGTGGATTCCGGTATTCCGCAAGGCTCTGTTCTAGGTCCCCTTTTCTTTCTAGTATTCATTAACGACATTGCTGAAAACATACATGTTAAACTGCGATTGTTCGCTGATGATTGTATAATTTATCAAGAAATTTCTAGTCCTAACGATCAACTTCTTTTAAGCGATTCGCTATCTACAATTGAAAACTGGTGCTCGACGTGGCAAATGACTGTGAATTTGAAAAAGACCGTAGCAATGACTGTCACACGGAAAAAGAATCCCTTAAGTTTTACATATCGCATAGCCAACAAACCTCTCTTAGTCGTAAATACCTTTAAATACTTAGGAATTCACATAACCTCTGATCTTCGATGGAATGCACATATCTCGTATATCGAAAAAAAAGCCCTAAGACAACTGCATTACTTGAGGAGAACACTAGCTCAATCTACTCAGGAAATAAAGCTTTTAGCCTATAAAACCTATGTACGACCGCTATTAGAATATGCTGCGGCAGTATGGGATCCCTGGACCGAAAGTAACAAAGCGAAACTAGAAAATGTCCAACGCAAGGCAGTCAGGTTCATATTTAATTGTTACAGCTGGAGTATAAGCCCAACAGCCCTGCTGCACACCGCAGGACTCGAACAGTTGGACATCCGACGTCACCGCGAACGACTAAAATTATTTTACTTATATTGTCATAATACAATAAAACTAGAGGAAGGCATTCTAGTTGAGCCCATTTCCCACCGCCCTACGCGTTCCTATCATTCCAAAAAAGTCGGCGCAATTTTGTGCAAAACAAATGTTTTTAAATACTCATTTTTCCCCCGTACCATTGTTCAATGGAACGATCTGCCTGGAAACGTGGTCAGTTCCGAAACGGTTATCTTGTTTTTACAAGCCCTGAGTGAACAATAGGGCACACATGCAATTCGTTTTGAATCGAGTGTTTTTTTTTTATTCTACTGTGTTTTGCACTCCAGCCGAGTCTCGTTGTTTTGTTGCAATGTACGATTTCTTTGTTCCTGTTACTTATGTACCCCACTCCTGCCTAAGGCTTGTAATACAGGCCGGCAGTATTTGCTAAATAAATAAATAAATAAATAAAAAATTAAATATGAAATACTTCTCGAATAACTCGGGAAATAAAAACAGTCACCTTCCCTCAGAAATTTAAAACTATGATCACAATGTAGATTATTCAAAACGTTAACAAGCTTCTGTCATTACATTGCACATTATGAAATGTGGTTTACTTAAAGTACAAATCGAGCATTAGGCACAAATTATCAGCACAATTGTTAGTTCCGAGGACGCACGAATGATCGTGGTTAACCTGGAAGCGTCCACGTCTATGGGTGCAGTAATGGTGGAGACTATGACCATTGGTGTTAAGGCAAAGGCAGTAAAGGCACTTTCAATTAGGGTAGAGGTAATGAAGCCACTCGAACGAGCGACCTTTAAATGGAGCATACAAGTCACATGAAGTAACAA
Organism: Dermacentor albipictus; assembly: GCF_038994185.2. Classification (NCBI taxonomy): domain Eukaryota; kingdom Metazoa; phylum Arthropoda; class Arachnida; order Ixodida; family Ixodidae; genus Dermacentor; species Dermacentor albipictus. Next base: position 41,272,268 of record NC_091826.1, read on the forward strand.
CGCTTTCGAATGAGAATGTCAATGAACTTCTCGAATATCTCGTGATCACCCAGGCTTTCGCCTTCGTCGCCCTTAGCGTATGCTAAGGTGACTGCAAACCTCCTTTTTAACGCGACAGCGTTAATAGCTGGTGTCGCAGAAACGCCGATGTCTTCTGTGTCGGCGTCCGCAGCGTTGGCCGTGAGCGACAAATAACGGCAGGCACTTTGTAAATAAAAAGCAACTTCCAAGATGGGCTGGGTGGGAATCGAACCAATGTCTCCGGAGTGTGATACGGAGACGCTACCACTCAGCCACGAGTTCGATGCTTCGAAGCCGTACAAACACGCCTCTAGTGAATGCGGTGTTGCCTTGGAAACGAGCCGTGGAAAGTTGTACTGCGGTGTATATCGGCAATTATGAACATGTAACTTACAGAAGTCGCAATTACGCGAGTAGCGAAGTGCGTTTCCGCTACATTTATTCTGCGCTTTCCACACACGCAGAGTCATCTTGCGGCAAACACAGAAGACCCCCCCTCCTCTCCATGTACGGCGCTGCCCCGACAAATGGCGCGCCGCGCGCGCATTGGGGCTGTGCGAGGACCGGTGCGAGGCTGGTCGCGGCCCGGACTCTCTCTCCCCTGACGACGCTTCGCCTTGCTCTCTCACGGGTTGCAGAGTCAAGCGTCCTTCCTTTCTTTAGTTAAGCGGGTCGGCAGCAGTGTCATGCACAGTTCCAACTCTCGCCTGTCACAGGCAGTGTAGGCTCCCGTTTGCAGCAAGCTCTACTGCGGCTGAGCTCGCGGGGCTGCACCTGGCTGCCGACCTCCTTGCTGAGCACCTTCCCCAGCAGCCGGTGGCGGTGGTGTGCGACTCCAAGCCAGCGCTCCAGGCCCTCGTCAACCCTCGGCGGGCATGACTTACAGTGGTGCTGCTGCTTGCCAAGTTAACGGCTCTAGCCACCACCGGAGTCCCAATATCCTTCCACTGGCTGCCCTCGCATTTCGGGGTAGCCGGTAACGAGGAGGCGGATACCTACGGCAAAGCTGCCCATCATGATTGAGTCCCGGTTACCAGAGCGGTAGCGGCTTCGGACTACACGAGACATCGGCTACGGTGCCTGCTCACCTCCATTCACCCGGACCCCCGAGTGGCTAGTGGCAGGGCCCCCAAGCCACTTCCAGAGAACGGCCTCTCCAGAAGAGAACGATGCACACTCCTGCGCTTGCGGACTGGCTGCACCTGGACTGCGGCCCGGCTGTACGCCAAGGGCCGCGCCACGTCGCCTGCCTGCAATGGGTGCGGGGAGCCCGAGACTCTGGAGCACCTTCTCTGTGCTTGCCCATCCTTGGCGAAGGAACGCTCCTCAGTGATCAACACCTACAGACGCCACGGCCTTCCAGCGGCCACAGAGACTGACCTGCTGTTCCCAGTGTGTCCACAGCTCCCTGCGCTGCGAAGCCTGCTGGAGTTTATATGTTCCACGGGAATAGACACCCTATAACCGCCCGCTACAACGCTGGCAACTTTACTGAGGACTGCCACCTGTGGGGCATAGTGTAATTTATTAGGCCACATCCTCCCTCTTTCTCTATCATCTTTCACTAGCCATTCCCACTCCCCTGATGACGCTTCGCCGTGCTCCCTGACGGGTTGCAGAACCAAGCATCGTTCCTTTCCTTTGATCACTATCATCCTTTCTTTAGATTACTATCTGTCTAGCTCTCTGCCCGTGCCGATCACGACGTTTGGCTGGCGTGCATCATTTCCCCCTCCGAGACACCGAGTTCTTAGGGTTCGTTGTGCTTGCTCAGGCGCACGTTTCGTTGCTGCGCCGAACGCTGCGTTGATCGACGCTCACCGCGTCCGATGCGGGGCGCCTCGTAAATGATGGCTGCCCCGTAGCCCATTGTCTTACACCCCTTGGCGGGTCGACGGGAACGCTGTCAAGTTCCACTCTTGAAGGCGAAGCTTAAGCGTCCTCCAATGTTTCTTTGGTCGCTTCGAAGATATTGCTGAAAAGTACATTGCTTCGTACAACCATTGTTTATGTTATTTTCCGGGATATGCATTTCTTGCGACCATGTTTTTTTAGTCTTACATAGTTGTAAGAACTCTTGCCAAATGTACCTGCGAGAAGATGGCAGAATATTTGAAATAAAACACAATTTTAGATAACTACGTGCGTGGTCAAGAATGTTACACTCGCAAAGGCTCCGCCATGTTGGAATTCGCATTGTGGCATGTGCGATTATTCACACATATGCAGAAATAAACTTATAATATTCTACAGCTACTTCCATATTAATGCAACAATAAGCATCTGCACTTGATTTTTGCATAGATTTTATGTGCGCTTCATTCATTATTTCTTTCCTAAAAAGACCCAATATTTTTCTTCTCCTTTATTTAATTATGTGTGTGTGTGAGAGAGTAAGTGTGTGGACCCCCAAGCTAGCTAACTTATCGACTGCCTAAGCCTTTCCACATTGGGTTCTTCTCTGAATCGCCTCTTGTCATCCATGCCTGCTGTTGATTCACACTGAGAACTCAACTTCACCTGCACCGTACCATAGAAGACAACCCTCTTAAATACCAGGAGCCTTCATTGCTCCACCTCAATATACAATCGTGTTGCGTATGTTTTTTTTTTCGCTACGTTAGCGCTTAAGTTGGACATTCGTCTGGTAAACTAGCAAACATCAAATTGCTGGATCATGGCGGCGCGTGAGCGGTTTCCGCTTCGATGCATGAGCGCTGTGCAGTAGCCTGTTTTTCCCTTTCTCCGGAGTCGGTTATGTTGGCTGTAGGCTCCTATACTAGGGCGATTCTATTCGCTCCGAACCATCGAACCCGCTTCTCAGGGGAGAAAGTAGTATCCGTAGTAGTAAAGTAGTACAGCTGTACCATCCGACTTACCGGCGGTAGGTGTCTAGGTAGAGACGAAGGAAGCGCGAATTCTTGTGAAAGAACATCACCATGTTTCCCATGATGACTCCGTTCTCAAAGTTGAGGCTTGCCTCGTATCGCAAGAAGCGTCGCAGGGATTGAATCACGAACACGTCTTTGTCGCAGTAGTATCCTCCGTAGCGCATAAGGGCTCTCAGACGGAGCACGTCAGTAGCGTGGTGAGATACCTGCGTGAGAAATGCAGGTGTAGAGCACAGAATTTGGCATCGATTTCAGCCCTACACTGTGTCACATTCAAAAAGTAAGTCACATTTAGTCGGCAGTGCCTCGGGTACCATTCAGGCACTCATGTAGATAATGTAATGGGGTGTACTGAACAGTTCAGATGGTAGCGTCTCTTCGTAACCGAGAAAGTAGATGACGCATAGCAGGAACAGCTGCTTACCCTAACGGCTCACACTCGTGCTAAGCACTCGCGATCCGGCTGGCCCATTACTTGCACTGCAGGCATGGAACAGACAACCTCAGTGGCCTTGTCCTTGTGCTACTCTTTCCTCATTACAATTACCCCCGGTGCAAAAGCGCACCCATCCTTGCGACGTACGACGTAGACACGAGCGGGTCATAAAATTGTTTCAGGCGGGGAACGTGAACAACATCCCGTCCACGGCGGCACTTATCGGATGTAGGTGTCAGCGACTCCATGACATATTTCAACGGAGAGGTTCGTTCGACGATGCGGTATGGTCCATCATACGGCGAGAGATGTTTGGTCGATAGTCCTGGCGTGGACAACAAGTGAAGTGTGCCGGGAGCGAAGTTCGGATTCGTAGCGTCGCCATCCCGGTTGGCTTTTTGCCGTTGTTGGTCGGCGGAGGTGAACTTTCGGGCTAATTGACGGCATTCCTCGGCGTATCGGGCGATGGCTGAAACGGGAGCCCAATCTGACGTGTCTGGTTTATAAAGCAAAACCGTATCCACGGTAAGGGAAGGATTGCGACCGTAAAGAAGAAAGTATGGAGAAAATCCTGTAGTACTTTGTGCAGCCGTACTATATGCGTACGTGCCAAAGGAAGGATGGTGTCCCAGTTTGTATGCTCCGATGAAACGTACATGGGGACCATATCACCAGGAGTGCGACGGAAATGCTCCATAAGCCCGTTAGTTTGAAGATGGTACGCCGTAGTAGTCCGATGAACTATGCAGCATTCAGCAAGCAGAGCTTGAACCTCCTGAGAAAAAAACACATGGCCTCTATCCCTCAGCAGGCCCCGTGGTGGGCCATGAGGAAAACTGAAACGATGGAGGAGAAAGGATGAAGCGTCACTGGTGGTCGCTGCAGGTAGAGCAGCAGTTTCAGCATAGCATGTAAGGTAATCAACTGTGACTATAATCCATCATTTGCAAGCGGGTGTTAGTTGTAGCGGACCGTACAGGTCGATTCCCACATGGTCGAAGGCACGAGCAGGGCACGGAAGTGGCGGCAATAAAACGTGGCCCGGATGAGGCGGATATTTGCGGCGCTGGCATTGCTCGCACGAGCGGACATACTTTAGGACAAAAGCAAACATTCCTCACCTGTAGTAACGTTGCCGCATGCATTTATACGTCTTCAATACGCCTGCGTGTGCACATTGTGGGTCAGTAGGAAACGATGCGCAAATGTCGGAACGAAAAGTCCTAGGGATAACCAGGAGCCGCTTGCGAGTATTGGGCTGGTAGTTGCGTCGATACAAGAGGTTATCTCGGACAGCAAAATGGGTAGCCTGATGACGCAGGGAACGGGAGATGGGATATGCAGGCGAGCCAATAAGAGGTCCAAAATAGAGGCCACCCAAGGATCCTTGCGCTGTTCTGATGTGAAAGTGTCGATGTCGACCGAGGATACCGCATCAGTGGGGGAGAGGGAGTCGTGTCGGCTGGCAGCGGAGAGAGGCACAGAGCGTCAGCGTCAGTGAGCTTGCGACTTGAGCGGTAGATGACGTGTATGTCGTATTCTTGAATGCGGAGAGTCCAGCGGGCAAGGCGTCCATACGGGTCTTTTAAAGAGTATAACCAACAAAGGGCGTGATGGCCAGTAACCACATTGAAAGGCCTGCCGTATGAATAAGGGCGAAACTTCCCGAGTGCCAAAACGATGGCCAGGCATTCTTTTTCTGTGACGCTGTAATTACGTTCCGCTTTGGTCAGCGCACGACTGGCGTAAGCCAGTCGTGCGCTGACCAGGAGATGGCGTAACCAGGAGATGGCGTAAGGTCACGGACGTGGTGTCGCATTCAGTAGACCAGGAGGATGGGTCGTTGGCGCCACTTAGGAGTTGTGTCAGCGGTAATATAATCGAGGCAAAATTGCGAACGTAGGGTCATAAGGAAGAACAGAGGCCGACGAAGGTGCGAAGTTCTTTGAGTGTCTTAGGTTTAGGAAACTCTCCCACAGCGCGAAGTTTTGATGTGTCGGGGCAAATGCCGTCTTGTGAGAAGACGTGACCTACAATCATGAGCTTGTGTGCGGGGAACTGAAACTTCTTCAAGTTCAGTTGCAGGACTGCGCTGGTCAAGGACGTCAGCACTTGCCAAAGGCGAAGAAGATGCGTGCTGAAATCAGAGGCGAACACAAGGATGTCGCTGAGGCAGCATAAACACGTGCTCCATTTTAGGCCGCTCATGATATTGTCCATCATTCGTTCAAACGTAGCAAGCGCATTGCATAGGCCAAATGGCATCACATTAAATCCGTATAAACCTTCTGGAGTAATGAATGCTGTTTTAGGGCGACTAACTGCTGACATCGGGACCTGCCAGTAGCCCCAGCATAAATCCAACGAAGAGAAGAATTCAGCGCCTAGCAAGCTGTCCTGAGCGTCGTCAATGCGCGGTAGATGGTAGATGTCTTTTCGCGTTATCTTATTAAGACGGCGATAGTTAACGCAGAACCGAATGGAAACATCTTTCGTTTTCTGACGAGAACCACCAGTGCTGCCCATGGGCTACTGGAAGGTCAAATGACGGCGCGCTGAAGCATGTCGTCCACGTGCTCACTGATCACCTGAAGCTCCTTGGGGGAGACGCGGTACGGACGATGCCGCCATGGCGCGTTTGAGCCAGTGTCGATGTGGTGGCTGACAGATGTCGTGCGACCCAGAGTACGCTCAGTGACATCAATAGAAGAACGGAACTGGGCAAAGTGGAGAAGCTGGGAGCGCTGCTCGGAAGTAGGGTCATCTGCAATGAAAGGCGTGAATAAATTAGGGGATGGCGGAGAAGAAGTGGAAAGGGCATGGAAGTCAGTGAGCTCTGCATACGAAGCATCCGGCACGTCGGTTATAAACATGTCGTCAAGAGGCTGAACACGGCCATGTACTGTAGGAAGCGGAGTGGAGACAACGATGGAGTTGAAACAAGCTGAAATGTCAAGTGTGGTGAAAAGGAGCGGAACGTCTTTGTGGGTTATGAGGAGTTCCGAAGGAGTGAAGAGGACAACACCTTCAGAGACGGCACCGCAGAAGACGGGGTCAACGGCAGACGAGTACGGAGGTATGGCGATGTCTTCCCGAAGGACTAGGTTAAAGGGAAGAGCTGTGGCGCCGACAAGGCGCACGTCACACAGAGGCGATAATTCGACTTCAGCACGGGTACAATTGATTACGGCATTACTTCGCGAAAGAAAGTCCTACCCAAGTATCGCGTCGTGGTAGCAGGACAGCAGAACCACAACCTCCACAATGTTGAGAACGCCCTGAATAACAACTCTAGCTGTGCATCCTGCTGAGAGAGAGAGAGAAGGAGATTCTTGATGGGCTGTAGTGGTTGGGCGCTTGCTGTGCGAGGAGAAAACCCATAAAGTGGCGCCGTAACTTCTCGTAAAGCGCTAGAGCGGCGTTCATTTAGGATGGACACGGCTGCTCTAGTAGTAATTAGCGCATAGGTAGGGACGCCGCCAACAGTAAGGTCGACAACTATGGAGCACGACAATCGAGGACTTGTACAGATCGATGGCGACGCAGTTGCTGCCTCCTGAACTGCGGTGCTTAGTGTTGCTCTTGCGTGGGTGAAGGGAGCCTACGCATGGGGGACAACTAGCGGCCACACGTGGAAGGTGGACGACGTGTGAGTACCGGGCGCTCGGCTGGTGGCCTGTTCGACTGCCGACTAAAATAAGTGTCGTGGAAAGCTTGCTGGTCGGCGTAAGAAGGCGACTGCACAAACCCCCAGAGTGCAACATGCGGCGGCGGCAGAGTCGTGCAACATGGCCGTGAATACCGCAGGCATAACATATGGGCCTGTTGTCTTGCGTGCGCCAAGGATTAGCAAGAGCAGGAGCAGGTCATTGAACGGGATGATGAAAGGGTGGTAGCGACCGTGAATGCAGCGCAACGAGTGGTTGACGAGGAGGATGCGCGGTGAGGAATGCGTACGTAAGTGGCGCGGCGACAGGGTACTGCTGATGCTGCATTGGTAGAGCCTCGGCAACTTGGTCTTTAATACCACCCTACAGCGTAGGGGCGACGTGTGTAGGAGGTTGTTGCGGCATCGGCTGCTGTTCCGGTAGCTCCGCGAAGGGTGGTAGAGGAAGCTGACGTCCAACTTCCGCCGGTGGGAAAGCTAAAATTCGTGTGAGCAGGGCCGAGCGATCAGAGAAGACTATCATGGAAGAGATGGCCTCTTCAGTCACTGAGGGGCGCCTGGTCAAATCGCGCTGCCTCCTCAACTCGTCGTAGCTTTGGCACAATTTGTGAGCTCAGCTACGGTGCGAGGACTCTTTGTCATCGCCGATGGCCCTGAAAATGTCATCGGCGATGCCCTTCAATATGAAATGAAATGAAAGTTTATTTTCCATCTTGTAAGGTACAGATCTTGTAAGATACAGATGGAGGGGTGGAGGAAAAAAAGCTGTCCATTGAACAGCTTGACAAGTCCCCCATCCCTCATTTGGGCAGAGGCAGCATCACATTCTTTCATTCAAATATACGCATTATACCGTACATACATAATTTTGCACATCATATACATTAGTCAAGAAGTCACGAAGATCATCAAAAAAAATATACATATAATGGTCATAGAAGTATTACAAATCAATCGCGTACATCAGCCGGAGCTCATTGAGAGAGGAAGAGAACAGATTGAAACCAACCGAATTGTAATAGTTTAGGAGTGTGGGTAATGTATACCTCAGACACTGTTTCCCATAGTTTGAGCGTGGTGTCGGTACTGCCCAGTCTTCGAAGTATCTTGTGCTATATAGTGGTGGTCTAGTTTGTAGTTGGGCGAGTTTATGTAGATTAAAAATTTTCCTATGTGCTTCAAATATGTGCTTGAATTTGTCATTTTCGGGCATAGAAGCATCCAAACGTTTGCATAGGTCATGAACCTCTTCAATATACCAGGTGAATGTATCACCGGGTTGCTGCGCTCGCTCTCGTACCCACTGCTCGGCGCGCAACTTGGGGATGGTGGGGCAACCGAAATCTTCAGCGAAACTCGTCTTCAACGCAGACCAGGACTGAAAGTCGGCTTCGTGATTCTTAAACCACATATGAGCCACTCTCGCAAGGTAGAAGATGACGGCATTTAACTTGGCGGTATCGTTAGATTGATTGTACAAGCTCACCCGCTCGTAGTTAGACAACCAGTCATTGACGTCCTGCTCATCCGTACCACTGAAAACCGCTGGATGGCTTTGCGGGACAGCGCCAGAGCAGGCAATGAAGAGTGGCGGTGACGTCGGCTTGGGAGAGTCAGGCATGACGGGAGGCAGAGTCTGAGACCGGAGTTATGAGGTGTAGATGTTTTCGCAAACCCCGCACCTTTAAGCAATTGTATTTGGGGTGTATTGAACAGTTCACATGGAGCGTCCGTTCGTATCCGAGAAAGCAGGTGACGAAGAGCCGGAACAGCTGGTTGCCCCAACTTCTCACACTCGTCCTAAGCACTGCCCATCCGGCAAGACCACTGGTTGCAGTGCAGGCATGGAACAGACGACCTCGCTGGCCTTATCCTTGTGCTCTTCTTCATCATTACAATAATATTGCTTAGCCTGGGGGCATGTTTAGCCACAGAATTTCATGTTTGGCATCAACGCTATAAGTTCCAACATGTAGTATAGCTATAAGTCAGGCTCAGCATAATTTCCTATGCGGTTTCTAATATTGCGCATTCCAACATGCTCTAGCGGCAGAATGAGGCGCTGAATGGCTTGTACGTTTGCTAAAGGGTAGTTTGGGTAATCTATAGCAAGAACGTACACCGTTTTGTGCCAACACGTCCTCCTACAGCACATTGAGTAATATTGAAATATTTAGAGGAACCTAAACTACCATATATTCAAGTGCTCTTGAGAATATCGTCCATGCACTTAGTAATTTTTAGTCTTCATCTGTAGTGCTACCTATGTAGACAATCCTGTCAGTCACCTTAGAGTATTTCACATAGAAGGTGCTTCTTTAAGGATATGCAGAATCTTCATGAAAAGGATGCAGGCGCAACAAACGGGGTATCTTGCAAAGGAGTTTCTATACGAGGGAGACATAAGTTGCTCCTAATAGTGTGAGTTTCATAAGCATATTTTAAAGAAACGCGTAAATGACTTTGATGAGTACGAAACGCAATGTTTCTGCGAGAAAAAGCCGTTTTCTGTGAATACCTTATCAAAAAACAAATATGTTTTCTAAGTATCGGTAGGAAAGAGATTCTACGCGCCCGACTAGACGTCCTGAATGAAAGCCACTTTCCTTCCGTGGCCAGAAAAGCGTCCCGAACTGTTCCGGACGTCTCGAAACAACCAAAAAAGCTTTTCCACACGAACGAATAATTGAATAGAATAATTAATTTTGTGAATGCAACATGTGTAATCCAGTACAACGATTAACAGGATTGAGATCATTACGAGCCAGTCGCAAAATCAAACGCAATATGCTGCATATGAGTATGCTAAAACCAAGCGCTCTGGATTGATCCCAAGCCATCATCATCATCATCAGCCTAGTTACGCCCACTGCAGGGCAAAGGCCTCTCCCATACTTCTCCAATTACCCCGGTCATGTACTAATTCTGGCCATGTTGTCCCTGCAAACGTCCTAATGTCATCCGCCCACCTAACCTTCTGCCGCCCCCTGCTACGCTTCCCTTCCCTTGGAATCCAGTCCGTAACCCTAAGTGACCATCGGTTATCTTCCCTCCTCATTACATGTCTGGCCCATGCCCATTTCTTTTTCTTGATTTCAACTAAGATGTCGTTTACCCGCGTTTGTTGCCTCACGCAATCTGCTCTTTTCTTATCCCTTAACGTTACACCCATCATTCTTCTTTCCATAGCTCGTTGCGTCGTCCTCAATTTCAGCAGAACCCTTTTCGTAAGCCTCCAGGTTTCTGCCGCATATGTGAGTACTGGTAACACACAGCTGTTATACACTTTCCTTTTGAGGGATAGTGGCAACCTGCTGTTCATGATTTGAGAATGCCTGCCAAACGCACCCCAACCCATTCTTACTCTTCTGGTTATTTCAGTCTCATGATCCGGATCCGTGGTCACTACCTGCCCTAAGTAGATGTATTCCCTTACCACTTCCAGTGCTTCGCTACCTATCGTAAAGTGCTGTTCTCTTTCGAGACTGTTAAACAATACTTTAGTTTTCTGCAGATTAATTTTCAGACCCACCCTTCTGCATTGCCTCTCCAGGTCAGTGAGCATGCATTACAATTGGTCTCCTGAGTTACTAAGCAAGTCAATATCATCAGCGAATTGCAAGTTACTAAGGTATTCCCCGTTAACCCTTATGCCTAATTCTTCCCAGTCCAGGTGTCTGAATATCTCCTGTAAACATGCTGTGAATAGCATTGGAGATATCGTATCTCCCTGTCTGACGCCTTTCTCTATAGGGATTTTGTTGCTTTCTTTGTGGAGGACTACGGTGGCTGTGGAGCCGCTATAGATATCTTCCAGTATTTTTACATATGGCTCATCTACACCCTGATTCCGTAATGCCTCCATGACTGCTGAGGTTTGGACTGAATCAAACGCTTTCTCATAATCAATGAAAGCTATATATAAGGGTTGGCTATAATCTGCACATTTCTCTATCACTTGATTGATATTGACAGTGTGAATGTGGTCTATTGTTGAGTAGCCTTTACGGAATCCTGCCTGGTCCTTTGGTTGACAGAAGTCTAAGGTGTTCCTGATTCTATTTGCGATTACCTTAGTAAATACTTTGTAGGCAACGGACAGTAAGCTGATCGGTCTATAATTTTTCAAGTCTTTGGCGTCCCCTTTCTTATGGATTAGGATTATGTTAGCGTTCTTCCAAGATTCCGGTACGCTCGAGGTTATGAGGCATTGCGTATACAGGGTGGCCAGTTTCTCTCGAACAATCTGACCACCATCCTTCAACAAATCTGCAGTTACCTGATCCTCCCCAGCTACCTTCCCCCTTTGCATAGCTCCTAAGGCTTTCTTTACTTCTTCTGGCGTTACCTGTGGGATCTCGAATTCCTCTAGGCTATTTTCTCTTCAACTATCCTCGTGGGTGCCACTGGTACTGTATAAGTCTCTATAGAACTCCTCAGCCACGTGAACTATCTCATCCATATTAGTAACGATATCGCCGGTTTTGTCTCTTAACGCACACATCTGATTATTACCTATTCCTAGATTCTTCCTCACTGTTTTTAGGCTTCTTCCGTTCCTGAGAGCCCGTTCAATTCTATCCATATTATAGCTCCTGATGTCCGCTGTCTTACGCTTGTTGATTAACTTCGAAAGTTCTGCCAGTTCTATTCTAGCTGTAGGGTTAGAGGTTTTCATACATTGGCGTTTCTTGATGAGATCTTTCGTTTCCTGCGATAGCTTACTGGTTTCCTGTCTAACGGCGTTACCACCGACTTCTAATGCGTACTCCTTAATGATGCCCATGAGATTGTCTTTCATTGCTTCAACACTAAGGTCCTCTTCCTGAGTTAAAGCCGAATACCTGTTCTGTAGCTTGATCCGGAATTCCTCTAGTTTCCCTCTTACCGCTAACTCATTGATTGGCTTCTCGTGTACCAGTTTCTTCCGTTCCCTCCTCAAGTTTAGGCTAATCCGAGTTCTTACCATCCTATGGTCACTGCTGCGTACCTTGCCGAGCACGTCTACATCTTGTATGATGCCAGGGTTCGCGCAGAGTATGAAGTCGATTTCATTTCTAGTCTCACCATTCGGGCTCCTCCACGTCCACTTTCGACTAACCCGCTTGCGCAAAAAGGTATTCATTGGCCGCATATTATTCTGTTCTGCAAAATCTACTAATAATTCTCCTCTGCTATTCCTAGAGCCTAAGCCATATTCCCCCACTGACTTGTCTCCAGCCTGCTTCTTGCCTGCCCTGGCATTGAATTCGCCCATCAGTATAGTGTATTTTCTTTTGACTTTACCCATCGCCGATTCTACGTCTTCATAAAAGCTTTCGACTTCCTGGTCATCATGACTGCATGTAGGGGCATAGACCTGTACCACCTTCAATTTGTACTTCTTATTAAGTTTCACAACAAGACCTGCCACCCTCTCGTGAATGCTTTAGAATCCCTGTATGTTACCAGCTATTTCCTTATTAATCAGGAATCCGACTCCTAGTTCTCGTCTCTCCGCTAAACCCCGGTAACACAGTACATGCCCGCTTTTTAGCACTGTATATGCTTCTTTTGTCCTCCTAACCTCACTGAGCCCTATAATATCCCATTTACTACCCTCTAATTCCTCCAATAACACTGCTAGACTCGCCTCACTAGATAGCGTTCTAACGTTAAACGTTGCCAGGTTCAGATTCCAATGGCGGCCTGTCCGGAGCCAGTGATTCTTAGCACCCTCTGCAGCGTCACAGATCCGACCGCCGCCGTGGTCAGTTGCTTCGCGGCTGCTGGGGACTGAGGGCCGGGGTTTGATTGTTGTATTCATATAGGAGGTTGTGGCCAAGTACTGCACCAGGGTGGCCAATCCTGCTCTGGTGAGAGAGTGCGTTACCAGTTCTGGTCACCGGGATCAGGCCGCACTCCAGGCCTGTTTGTGCAATTTTCTCAACACACGGTTTTTTTTTATTTTCCGGTGGATAATTGCGCGGCGCCGGGATTTGAATCACGGTCCTCTTGCACTGGAGACGGATACTCTACCGTCCCCGCAGGAGTTATATTAAAAATTAAATTATGGGGTTTTACGTGACAAAACCACTTTCTGATTATGCACGCCGTAGTGGAGGACTCCGAAAATTTTGACCACCTGGGGTTCTTTAACGTGCACCTAATTCTAAGTACACGGGTGTTTTCGCATTTCGCCCCCATCGAAATGCGGCCGCCGTGGCCGGGGTCCGATCCCGCGACCTCGTGCTCAGCAGTCTAACACCATAAACACTGAGCAACCACGGCGGGTCCCGCAGGAGTTGTACGCCTCATTTAACCTACAGTGGTGCCCTATTTGATCAGTTCATCATCATCATCATCATCATCATCATCAGCCTGGTTACGCCCACTGCAGGGCAAAGGCCTCTCCCAGATTTCTCCAACAACCCCGGTCATGTACTAATTGTGGCCATGCCGTCCCTGCAAACTTCTTAATCTCATCCGCCCACCTAACTTTCTGCCGTCCCCTGCTACGCTTCCCTTCCCTTGGAATCCAGTCCATAACCCTTAATGACCATCGGTTATCTTCCCTCCTCATTACATGTCCTGCCCATGCCCATTTCTTTTTCTTGATTTCAACTAAGATGTCATTAACTCGCGTTTGTTCCCTCATCCAATCTGCTCTTTTCTTATCCCTTAACGTTACACCTATCATTCTTCTTTGCATAGCTCGTTGCGTCGTCCTCAATTTGAGTAGAACCATTTTCGTAAGCCTCCAGGTTTCTGCCCCGTAGGTGAGTACTGGTAAGACACAGCTATTATACACTTTTCTCTTGAGGGATAATGGCAACCTGCTGTTCATGATCTGAGAATGCCTGCCAAACGCACCCCAGCCCATTCTTATTCTTCTGATTATTTCTGTCTCGTGATCCGGATCCGCAGTCACTACCTGCCCTAAGTAGATGTATTCCTTTACGACTTCCAGTGCCTCGCTGCCTATTGTAAACTGCTGTTCTCTTCCGAGGCTGTTAAACATTACTTTAGTTTTCTGCAGATTAATTTTTAGACCCACTCTTCTGCTTTTCCTCTCCAGGTCAGTGAGCATGCACTGCAGTTGGTCCCCTGAGTTACTAAGCAAGGCAATATCGTCAGCGAATCGCAAGTTACTAAGGTATTCTCCATTAACTTTTATCCCCATTTCTTCCCAATCCAGGTCTCTGAATACCTCCTGTAAACACGCTGTGAATAGCATTGAAGAGATCGTATCTCCCTGCCTGACGCCTTTCTTTATTGGGATTTTGTTGCTTTCTTTATGGAGGACTATGGTGGCTGTGGAGCCGCTATAGATATTTTTCAGTATTTTTACATATGGCTCGTCTACACCCTGATTCCGTAATGCCTCCATGACTGCTGAGGTTTCGACAGAATCAAATGCTTTCTCGTAATCAATGAAAGCTATATATAAGGGTTGGTTATATTCCGCACATTTCTCTATCACCTGATTGATAGTGTGAATATGATCTATTGTTGAGTAGCCTTTACGGAATACTGCCTGGTCCTTTGCTTGACAGAAGTCTAAGGTGTTCCTGATTCTATTTGCGATTACCTTGGTAAATAGTTTGTAGGCAACGGACAGTTAGCTGATTGGTCTATAATTTTTCAAGTCTTTGGCGTCCCCTTTCTTATGGATTAGGATTATGTTAGCATTTTTCCAAGATTCCGGTACGCTCGACGTTATGAGGCATTGCGTATTTGATCAGTTAAGGTGGACCAATCTGAGCTCGGTTATACCGCATGGATGGCACTCGGCTAGAGAACCTGGTATTTATGACTTGCACATGTGTGGCCACACATAATTGAGGATATATATATTTTTTTCTTTTTTTAGGAGGGTTTCCGTACACCGATAAAATGAAGGAAAAGACATTAAAAAGAAAGAAAAAAAAAGAAAAAAGGAACATAACATGTGATTTGAACTCATGACCCTTCAATGTTGCACGGAAAGGTAGCTCAGTCGGTTGGTTCACCAAGCCACCGGTTACTTTCAAGCGCCATAGCTCCTGCTCCGAGCCTCATACTTATGACGAAAGGGACTGATGATGTCCGCGACAGTCGAGTGGTTGGAAGGCATAATTTCTTGGAAAAATGGCCGCCAGAGGAGCAGCGTGAACTCGAGTGGCTTTACAAACTAGGAAAACTGTAGGATCTATAGGATCGTATAAGATCTATTGATCTATAGGAAATATGTAGGATCTAATGCGCGCGCTGTTGCTTTGTCTCTGCGTGTAGTAGTTAATAGAGCCAGTTTAAGGGCGGAAAAGAGGAAAGGAGAGGTAAGCAATATTGCAGCGCCGTGGTTTTAAAGCTCAGCCGTGGTAGGGAAACGGAAGCCGATATAAGCATGCGTGTCCATGATACGCACACGACAAACTGGCTTAAAATATTTAGACCTGAGGGGAAGCTTCGTTAACAAACTATAACACGGCAATCAGCGCTCGAGTATAATTATAACCCTAATAATAATTGTAAATATTCATCTCATCTATAGGATCTAATGCGCGCGCTGTTGCTTTGTCTCTGCGTGTAGTAGTTAAGAGAGCCAGTTTAAGGGCGGAAAAGAGGGGAGGAAAGGAAAGTCTCTGAAGCAAACTTGCAGCGCCGTGGTTTTAAAGCGCAACCGTGGTAGAGGAACGGAAGGCGATATAAGCGTGCGTGGCGATAATATGTACACGACAAACTGCCTTAAAATATTTAGACTTGAGGGAAAGCTTTGTCAAATCCCAAATCGATTTATGTTTAATCGAACACAAATCGATTAAACTGGAGGGATGCGCCCGACTTCGCTCGTTCGTGATCGACTCGCGGTAAAGACATTTAACTCGATTCAACTTCATTAGCTACACATGCGGCTATGACGCAATGCATGCGTCATCGTGGGAATTTTGAATGCAAGAGCTCCCGTGGTGACGCATGGCAGTGGTGCACTCGAATACTCGTAATCCCTGGCTATGCATATGGCATGCATATGCGTCCTTCCTTCAAAATTTACCATAGTTAGCTGCTGTGCTCCTGTGTACTAAGTGTTCTTTCGTGTTGGCTCAGCGAGCATTGAAATGACAGCTACTTCACACAGGTTTATTACACTCTAAAGACTAGGGATAGTATTGCTGCAGTAAAGGGGCTGATTTGCTCTTGGAAGGAGTGTTTTACTCTCTCAAAATGTCGAGTGGAGTGAAATGTTCTTTTCACTATGCCCTTCTGGGAAAGAGTGCCCGTTCTACTCATGCGGCAGTAGAGAAAAAAACGTAGCGTAATCTCCTTGTTAAACTGTAGGAGGCTGGCCCCAAACATGGCGATTTATTACTCACGCACGCTGAGCAAAGAGCACACTATTTTGCGTCTAAGAACAACCGGCAGCCACAGTGCACAGGAAAGCGGAGCCAGCGATCTACTTTTTCACTCGGAGTGGCCCTAAAGCGCGCATGCACATCGCGGAACAGCACAACACCGGAGAAAGGTGATGTGTCCAGCGAGAAGAAACGAAGGCCAAACAAGGGAGACCATGTGTCAGACACATCGCGTCTCCGCGAAATAGGACCCTCGTTCGTCATTCATCGGGTATATCAACATACCCTCCATGGTCAGTGAATTCTAGCATACGTGCACATTCTGCGTATATGACATGCTGTCTCCAGGAAGCCGTCGCGATGTTAGCCGACGTGGTTGACAACGGACTAGGCAAGCTCGCTGCTTCTAGTACCGAGCACAGCGTTTTCACGAAAGGAAGTGCAAGAAACATGGATTATGAGTATTGTTGTGTCGCAAACCTACACGCTAAAGGGTGCAACTATTTATAGAGTGTATAGCGTAAACGTAATGCTTTTTTTTTCTTTTTGGCTTCAAATGGCTTGCTAGCGGTGAACCTTACTGCCTACGCTTATGACCTTACGGTGCTCATTACGGGTAGTAGAGAAAATGACTTATCCTCTAGAGGTAATGAGTTTTTGCAATACATGTGTCAGTGGTCGCAGGAAAATTACCTAAAGGTGAACACAAGCAAAACTAAAGCCGAAAAACAAAGTGGTAAAGGATATTATGCTTAAGTTTGAGAACAACTATATTGAAATCGTGCATACTATCAAGTGTCTGGGAGTAACCTTCTCGGAATCGCCTAATTGGGATGCCCAAATTAATAACGTAAGATCAAAAATGAATAAAGTGAATGGGGTGCTATGTCGTCAACGGTATGTGCTATCAACAAAAATTAAACTATTAATCTACAACGCTTTCTCAGTTCCAATACTTAACTATTGCCACACTGTCTGGGGCACAAGTACGAAGCATAATTTATCCAAGATTACTCTTACCCAGAAACGTGCGATAAGATTAATTGCTAACATACCATGGTATGCCCACACAGAAGGCTATTATTCCGAGTTTAGCATCATTCAAGTGCCTAATCTTTAAGCCTTCAGATTAATTCTTATGTACAAAAATGCTATTAGAAGAAACAACGCAGATATGTTGACACTGTTCAACCTTCAAAGCAATGTGCCCATGTACAATGTACGCCGTTGCACCGCTTGGTCTACACCGTTTTGTCGGACTGTGTACCGATTTCAATCAAGCGCCTATAAACTTCCCTGTTACCTTAACACACTTGAACGTAATAACATCTCCCTGGAAGAAATATCGAAAAATAAGTTAATTAGTGTTTTGCCACTCCTGCACTAATATACGGTGTTTCATTCTGTTTTTGTATGTCGCGCTATTGTTTCTTACATCACACAATGTTAACAAATGCACTGAGGCTGTTGTCAATTTCGTACGTATATTTTCTTACTGATCCCTACTGTATTTTTTGCCCTTGTACGTTCACAAATTTCGCAATGTATTCCAATGTTTCTAGAATTTCTCAGCGTTTGTCATGATTAAGCTGTTGCTCGTCATACTGTCATGTGGGGCGTAATGGGTTTTTTTTCAAGCCGCTGCATGCGGCTTTTACCCTTGCGTCCGCTCTCATTCTGTATTCTGTGGAAAGAGAGAAATACAGATTATTATTATTTATTTATTTATTTTATTTATTATTTGTGGCTTTGCAAACTGATAATTTTCAGCATGTATTGCGCTAGAAGTACAATACCTTCAAGTCCTTATGCATCGTGGCTACTAGGCGCGAAAACACACACGCCACAAGGAAGGAGATGGGACAGAGCTCTATCCTCCCATCTCTGTCCCGTCTCCTGCCTTGTGTCGTGTGTGTTTTCGCGCCTAGTAGCCAAGATGAATTGTGACCAACTCGCCAAACAAGACGCCCTTTTAAGTCCTTATGCGTGTGGGAGATACTCCCTATGTGTGCTAAAAACTATTGTAGGCTACAAATTCTACTGAAGAAACCATGATAAACACCGCTGCAAGAACGTCAGAAGCAAAAAGCACAAAGACTAGACAAATCTATTTCCCATTACGAATCCTTCCCATAGTAGCGACACGATAGCAGCGCCATAGATTCCTCGAGTGGTTCTTGTGTGAAATATATAAGTGGTAGGGGCTTAACGCATTTCTGGCTGCAGCGCGTTCGTTTACCTTTATAGGAATGCCGAAAACCTCAGTGGGGAAAACAGCTGGGATGAAGGTGAAGTTGATGCCTTCTAGAAAGCGAGTGTAGTTGCCTTGAAAGCCGCAAGGACTGCAGTGAACGTATATCTTTTCGGGCCGGTGGTTGAGATACATGGAGCGGAAGGCCACCACGTCAATAAAGTCCACTTCGGTCGCATTGTACCTGCACAGATATCAAGATTATTGCATTTAACAGTTATTGTTTTTCAAGGCAGCATTACACGCTTGGTAAGCCGACAAAAACATAACAATCAACATCTTTCTCGGCCACGTGATAGTGGAGCGTTCGTGAAGCGGGTGAATAAATGCCACGCATTTATAAATGATATCATGAGAAGCCAACAGACACTGACACCAAGGACAACACAGGGGAAATTACTTGTGCTTAATATATGTAATGAAGAAACGATAAATTAATGGAAATTAAAGTGGATGAAAAAAACAACTTGCCGCAGGTGGGAACCGAAGCCACAACCTTCGTGAATGCGAAGGTATTCACGAAGGTTGTGGGTTCGGTTCCCACCTGCGGCAAGTTGTTTTTTCATCCACTTTAATTTCCATTAATTTATCGTTTCTTCATTACATTTATTAAGCACAAGTAATTTCCCCTGTGTTGTCCTTGGTGTCAGTGTCTGTTGGCTTCTCATGATATGACTAATAATAATCGGGCCCCTCGGTTAACCCCCTTTCTTCTTGTTTTTTACGCATTTATAAATGCCACGCAACTGGTTATACTCTTCAAAGCGTATTGCACAAACCGCGCGAGGCATGCGAGCGCACTTAATACCGTTTATGGGAGTGGCCCGCTTTGCTTCGACAATATATCCAGGCTGGATGCGGATGCTTGTCATGGCCGATCCTGGAGACAGCGCTACAGTAAACAGCGGTTTCCTCGGCCGAAGATCGGCGAAAGCTGATGTGTCAAATATCTGCCCCGAAAATTCGCATAACAGGATTTTTAACGAAGAAATTGGGCTCTGCATGGCGTACATTTCGTGCACTGAGTGTACTTTCGTACCTTGCGTTTTGTCACTGAGTAGTTCCGTAAAAAACTATGGCCATCAACGTGGACATAAGCAAGGTTATTAATGCTGACAGCGGTGTCCTACCTATGAGTCATTCGGCAGACCGAAGCACGCAGGCATGGTCAGGACTACCCGGGAGTGCCCGCAAAGAATGATTTGCTTTAAACCGAGCCCTAAAGCATTGATATCCCTGTCTTCTGTTCTCAGCAGAACAGGGAGTGATAATGTCACTACTGGCCCCCTTTGAATAGTATAGAGAGCTGTATGATAGCCAGAAGAAGTGTTAGCCTTGTCAAATTATCCGACTCACCTAACCAGGTGCAGTATGTCCGGCACTATATCATAGCTGTACCCCGAAAGTTCGTCCGAGTCGTAGAAGCTCTTTGGAAGATTCTCCCTCGGCGCCGGAACGTGCATCTGTTTGTAGGTTCCAGTTCGAGAGAACTTCAAATAGCGGTAGATTGTCCTTCCAGCTACGAAGAACGTTAGGACAGCCAGGACCACGTTTAACCTAAAGAACGAGATTGGAATATATCACAGTCACTGAAATGTTCGAATAATCAAAATATTGCCGTGACGGGCCAAATCTCTCCTAGATAACCCACCAAGGCTGGTGCTCTTGGATTCATAAGGTCATGCTATCTTGCCCAAATGCCATAGAATGCATCGAATGCTCCCTACGAAGCCACGGTGATTTTAAGGTCACTGTTTCGCCACAACCTGGTTTGGCAGCGGCTCATGGATTAGCATACCTATGTACACTGCTTTATAATATCGTGCTACCTAGACCGATATTGCTATTGCGCGGATCGGCCTGACCAGAGGCGGCCTGACAGAGAACCACGGCGGCTTATCAACACCACATAGATTGCAAAAGGCCTGTTCACTTCGATTCATGGCCGTCGTGCTACCTCACTCTTAATTTCGATTGCAAAGGCTGGCGTCACGATGGTGTTGACGTCACAATCACCACCGCTACTCGCAAGCAGCCCCGTTGGACTCTATGGCAGTCAGGCCAGGTAGCATGACGTCATCGATTGGAATGAGCAGAGCTTGTGCTACCTTGGTGGCGTTGGCTTACTCAGTAGCACCCTCATTAGATTCTATGGTAAGAGGGAAACACAGTGTGGCATCACAGATCGAACTGCACAGGCCTTGTGCTAAGAGGCGTTGGCATTGAAGTGTAAATTTCTGTTCAGGTATCATGACGTCATAAAAGCGGACTGCACAGGCCTGCTATATAGAAGGGTTAGCGCCGAGGCGGCGGACCTAGTTGGGCAATGAGCAGCGATGTTTGGAAAATAAGTTTTTGCACTACGTTTCGGCCTCCATTTTCTCCTTTCAACATAGTTAGGTCTATTCCAATATTTTTTTTTATTCCAATCTCTTCACGTCAAGTTTGCGTAACTGCCAAAGCAAGTATCGGGCGGTGACCCGCAGGGTTGTCTGAGCAAACCTATCAAACGCTCTCGTCGCTTATAGGAGCTTACTTTTGTTTGCTTTAAAAACGAATAACATCGGCTACAGTCAGCGGCTTGTCTTATCTATTTGCGCTGACAAGAGGCGAGGAGCACGCACAAGTGGAGAGGGATTCGTTGGGGCCGAGCCACTGCACTGAAGGTGGACAACCGGATGAAGAGGGTGGTGCTGGCGTATGCGATTGGTCCGCTTTTGCTTACTTAGCTTGCGTTTTCTGGTCGAAAATCGCGGCAGCATGCAACGGGAGCCTAATGATGTCGCTAAAACTGATACTGGGCAAAGAAGGGTTGGCAGAACGATGTCGTAAACGTGCCCAAAGTGTTGGAAAATTTTACACGGTGGCGCAAATGTTTTATTATACGCAAATAAAGTGAAGCTCCCCGGCAGCTGCGAGTAACCAGTGCCTGAGCGATCGGCAGTAGCCATATTTTATTCCGTTCAGGCGAAAATTCAGGCGAAAATTCAGGCGAAAATTCAATTTTGGTCGGCATATTATTGCGCCTCTAACATGTACACGTCACTTTAACGCAGTGAGTTTTTCCGGTTTCGTAACGTCACGTGACAGGTAGGAGAAGTGGGCGCAGCCGGAAAACGTTTGAACAAAAGGCGAAGGCTAACGACGTGAAGGTGTCGAATCAGAAATAACTATTTTTTTTTGTTCGGTCCAATGATGCATAATCAGTGAGTAAGCGTCACATCAGATGCGGGGCTATCGCGGTGTTTCAAACGTCGCGTGACAGATTGGCGCATTGGGGGTTTCGAAAACATTTTTGACCCAATGGCAGAGGGCCGATAGCAGAATTGGAATAGTACAGTTGGGAATAGCCTTACATTATAGCGCCCTTAATTCATCTTTGTTCTTTTGGTCCAAATTGAGCGACAATAACGTTCGTACCTCAGACGCGCTTTATTTTCAGTATGCTTATCTACGATGATATGGACAAAAGGAAAGTAAGAACGTATCGGTAGCTTACTGTGTACTTGCAGTCTATGACGTTATCTGGAAATATGACATAAATTTTATACTTCAGATTTATAAATAAACCGAATTCGTCAGATTGGAAAGTACCTTCGCCGGAAACTTCAGGTTGAAAATGCGCATTGATGTGTTTATGCCAATTGCGCTTAGACTTTCGGCTACAGTGTTCATCATAAGCTCTAGAATCATTGAACCATTAAACGTCACTAAAGTAGATTACACTTAAAGTACCAGAATGCAAATTAATGTACTAGCCCCTTCGTTCATTAATCTCTGAAAGTTCGCAAGGGTGTCAGTTCGTTTATTTAATTTCGTCTGAAGCGGAAACCTGAAAAGTAACGTGATAATAACTTGATAACTTGATAACTCCACAAGGGCATGTATGCTGAATCAGTGTTCGTGGATCTAACTAAAGCATTTGATAAAATTAACCACCACATTTTATCCTTTAAACTTGAATCTATCGCAATGACAGGTCCTGCATTACCTCTGATGCACGAATACTTAAAATATAGAACACAAAACGTTAGAATTAATGTTCTTTCTAAATCAATGACAACAAACGTGGGTGTACCGCAGGGATCCACACTTGGCCCACTCTTGTTTTTATTATTTGTTAACGACCTGCCTAATTAATTGCCTGCTTTCTTCTAACTGCATTCTTTATGCAGACGACACAACTATCATTACCTCGGATATTTGTGTGCGGAACCTAGTTTCTAAACTTAATACCGACTTAAACAACGTGTTAAATTGGTGCAATATTGACCAGCTCAATACAAACTCGTCTAAAACTAAATTTGTTTTATTCACTTCCCACCAACGCTCATCCGCATTCATTCCTTCGCTCTACCTTGGTAATAATCTTATCCCGCGTAGTACTTCCTGTAATTACTTGAGTGTAGAACTTTATTCAAACCTTAAATTTCATCAACACATAGCCAACGTTAGGCGGAGGGCAACATATGGAATAAGGACACTTTCAAAAGCTCGGTATGTGTTTAACCAGGAAACACTTCTCTCTTTATACTACTCATTTATCCATTCACATATAAAATATTGCATTGCATGCTGGGGCAATAGGTATCGTACCCACTTACAATAATTACAAGTACTACAAGACCAGGCTGTCAGAGTAATTACGTTTAGTCCTAGCCATTTAAATTCCAAATACTTATTACATGACTATTATATTCTTACTGTGGACGAGCTTATTAACTTTAGTCTTGCTACGCTTTTATATCGACAACTATATAATGCTTACCGCAACAGTCTGATACCTCAGTCTTGTCTAACGAATATTAAGCTTACGCGATTTGCACTAAACAATAACTTTATTCTTCCCATGGTGCGCACAAATTATGGTAAGCAGAGTGTCCATTTTTCGGCCGTTTTCTTCTGGAACACACTACCTCCTACTATTAAGTCATGCAAATCATTTCAATTTAAACTACAACTAAAAGACCACATTTTATCATCTGCAACAACTTACATAAGTATATTTTCCCTCCAAATGTACATTTGGCTACGGAACCCAAATTAAAGTTCATTTGGTTAGGTCTCATGATTCATTTACGTTCAAAATGGTGTTATAGTTCTGTAATTAGTCGAATGTAATAATAACTATTATACTTTTTTACTAGCATGTCTGCAGCTGATTTGTTTAGTACTGCCAAACCTAAAACAATACTAAGTTTGTTGTGTTGAATATTTTACGCTATTCGTTGCAACTGTTTATATTTTTACTTATACGCTGTACAGGAGGTGCCATTGCAGTCTTTGACCTCGGGACCTCCTCCTGTATATTACTGCCTTGTACTATATCTTGTCTATTAATATTAATAATAATAAGAACCCTCATTCAATAATTTTCTCTGTATGGCATTCTGGCTACGTCATAGCTCAGCTTCTGTAACATATTTCAGATTTATTCTTACTGTACGCTGGTAGTTTATGCAGATAGGACTGGTATAATGCAACGTCTACACCTAGTGCATAAGTATTCATGTTATAAACAAACAATAATACTTTGAAAACTGGTATATTAAGAACAACACAACAAACCGTTAGAGCTATGCATAGGCAAATCTTTGTTAGTTATACCGTTATATTCTAGTTTTCTTTTTTGAAAATAAGGTTATCAAATCTGCACGTGTACTGCGTATTACGACAATTTATGGATATAACGCGTAATTTTAATATCAACCATCCATTACTTCAATGGTCAATCACTATTCGCAAATTGAATTTCGTCTTCAGACTCCTGAAAGTACTCATGGCAACCTGTCAAATTCCACATTCGTAAAATTGCGCAAACAAGAACCGAACGAGGAATTTCCTGTTTTAAGCTTTTCGAGAGCACTCTCGAGGAACTTTAGAGTGATACAGACGCGCTTTATTATAACAATGATTTACCTTATGAGGCAGAAAAACCGGAGTCGCGAACTTGGTTTAGCAAGTAACAATAAGGAGCATATGTTGTTTGAGGTGAAACCGACATTTTCAGCAACATTTATTTTGCTGATACAAACCTTTATAGGAACTTCTCGGTATAAGCTTGTTCGATAGAAGTGTCTCTCTGGCATTTCTTTTTTTTATACTGACAGGACTTCCAAATCAAATTTCTAAGAAAAACAAGTTGACATTATTCGCAAAGTAAATTTACTTAACCTAAATCTTCGTAGAGAATTTGTAAAATGGATAGACTAGTCGAAATTAGTATACGTTGGGAAAAATTGGGGAGACTTGTCAGGGATGCTGAAAGCTAGAAAATTATTACAGAAGTAAATATTATGGGGTGTTACGCACAAAAACCACTTTCTGATTGTGGGGGACGCCGTGGTCGGGGGTTGCGGAAATTTCGACCATTTGGGGTTCTTTAATGGGCACCTAAATTTAAGTACACGGGTGTTTTCGCATTTCGCCCCCATCTAAATGCGGCCACCGGGGCCGGCATTCGATCCCCCAATCTCGTGCTCTGCAACCCAACACTGTAGTCACTGAGCAACCCCGGCGGGCTACTAAAGAAGTAGCCACAAGATGACCGCTGACAGCAATGCGAAATGCATTTGGCTAAAGTAGGGATACAAAGAGATAGATTGAATGATAGACAGATATATAGATAGATGATGATGATGATGATGATGATTAAGGAGATGATGATGATGATGATGATGATGATGACGATGATGATGATGATGATGATGATGATGATGATGATGATGACGGACGGACGGACGGACGGACAGACGGACGGACGGAGGGAGGGAGGGACGGACAAACAAACAAACAGACAGACAGACAGACAGACAGACAGACAGACAGACAGACAGACAGACAGACACACAGACAGGCAGACACACAGACAGACAGACAGACAGACAGACAGACAGACAGACAGACAGACAGATAGATAGATAGATAGATAGATAGATAGATAGATAGATAGATAGATAGATAGATAGATAGATAGATAGATAGATAGATAGATAGATAGATAGATAGATAGATAGATAGATAGATAGATAGATAGATAGATAGATAGATAGATAGATAGATCCATAGGTCGATCGATCCATCGTGGAAGATAATTTTGAATACGAACAAAAAGCTTTCAGCTGTCTTGACATGAGAATTTACAGCTAATAAAATAGCAGTTTTCTTATAGTTACTGAATTAGTCGTGTAAACTTGATGGTTAATTTTTTTTCAAGTCATGTGACTTTAGGAAACTGTTGGGTAAAAGATAATGCTTCAAATAAAAATTTAATTCCATCGCTTGTAGTAGCTAGATATGAACTTGTACTCATAAATCCAATATCTTCCCGGAAAACCACTCGGAAACATTTCACATGAACGTATTCCCCGGAATGCGCCAAGAATTAGATGGCTGGAAAAGCACAAACGTTCATAAATTCCACTCGTTTGGAATCTGCGCTGGCTGCGAGCAAAGGCTGCAACACTTCAATTCGGGAAAAAACAATCTGTGTGCGCGAACGTTACTGCCTTTCGATTGCATTGAATGCAGCCTCCGTTGACTGTCATCGAACGCGTGACCTTCTGCTGAGTGGCAGAACGCCCCGAGGACAATGTCACTTTGCTTTTTGTAAACAGCTAAAACAAGAAGAAAGAGAGAGACGAAAAAAGCGTTTAATGGTTTGTGACGATGTTGGCTTCTCTAATGCGCAGTCGTTGTCAAAAGTGCGCGATGCATGGCGGCATGCCGTATGTTTTAACACACTAGGGATTGAAAGCAACTTCCGCAGTCAGTACACAGAGATAAATACAGTCAGGAGCGCCAAGAGAATTGAATGCAAGAAATGGATGGGGAAGGCTTTGCCTAAGCCCAATTTTGGCACAAGCTGAACGAACCCGTCAACCGCTGAGCGCCACAGTATTGATTCAATCTGCGCAAATAGGTCAGATGTTGCACATTAGGTTTAAGCACAATCCGGTTTATGTAAATTAGGTTTCTGCAAGTTCGCATCCCGTGTCACTCTGCCTCCCAAAATTGGTGCATGGAAGTCAATACAAAGGAAAAGAAGAAGGACAGGTAGCGGTGATTCGATCTTTTCCTTCTTGCTTTTCGTCAGTCGTCCGAGTGGCTCTCCGCCTCAGTTACCGCAAGTCTTAACGACCCTTAACGACTCTGACTATAAGAATAAAACAGAACTGAGAAGAACGAATCTTGATAAATACTGGGAAGGATTTCAGACATACCACAATAAGAGTGCCAGCAAACGACTGCAGAGGCCGGCCGGACGGGTCATTTCTTTCGGGTGTCCAAGCAACTGATTTTGTGGCTCCATGATGGCTCCGTGTTCCCGTCCTGCGATATTCATGGCCCATGCCCACTACGGGCGCAGACCAGCATGCACGCAGCAAGAGAAAGAAGAAAAGAAAGCAAATACCAGATAACGTCCTAGGACTCAATGTCAGCCGAATATACAGCGAAATATACAACGCACCATTATAAACTTTGAAAATCACACTTCACTTTGATGCTTGCAAAGGAAGCATGCAGATTTTTTTTATTGTTTCTACATTATGGGAGCAGATGACGCGACACCGAAAGTTTTACTAAGGGAACATTGATGATGATGATGATGTCCTTCATGAGTTTGGCGCTTACCACTCATGGGGATTGTACGGATTGTTTTCTTCCTTGTTTTCATTCATCTAAAGGCTGATACCCTCCAAGAGGGATCAAACAAGAGTGGATTGGATATAGCTAACCAACCGCACAAATGAAATTACAGTTGTTCTTAAAAATAAACCCCACTAAAAGGGTAAAATTTCACCGTACGAGCCTTATAATGAAATCCATCGGGGCGCATGGTCTGAAATACGTAAATGGATAAGCTGGAAATTAAGATGTCTTTAAATTATAATGGTTTTAGATATTCGCAAATAGAATTGATACTCGCGGTCTTTTGTTTCGTCTAAGATGTATTGAATTTTAAGAGAAAAGTTTTTTTATGTGACAATGGTAGAATTACGACACGTTGTCATAGCTGTCTCTCACTAAGCTCTTATCTCTCGCCATGATGGCTTCATTTATTAAAAGCTTGTTTACCGCCTTCCGTAGTCACACCTTGATATTATAAACAGCTCTCTCCAACTAACGTGATCTCCAATCTCTCAGAAACTTCTCAAGATTGTGCCTACATTTGCCAAGTGTGCTCAATTTGTTGATGGCCGGCCCGTACTCTCCATGGCCTTAGAGATCCTGAAGTGAACTGTATGATCTCGAAGGCCATGCCATCGTTGCTGTAGTTACAACTGCTTCCGGGAGGAGGATGCTGTCTTGTGATGTTCTGCGCTCGTTGATGCGTCGTTGCCATGGTCGGAACACCTTATACCCGCCGCTGTGCGATAATTAGGCGTGCTTAACTGATGCCTACAAAACACTTTTCGCAGTGTTTTGCACAGTGCTCGCAATGTCATCCGAACTTAATACGCACATGGAAATTTTACCCTCTTATGGTCGGCCTGTTGTCACGGTTCCATAACACACAAAATCTGACCTCCTAAATCCCCACTGGAAGCCTAAACTAGATAAGTCCTGATTTTGAAGTGACAAGTTGGCATCGAGCGAAAACAGAGTCAGCGTTTCTCGACTTGTCTGACTCAGAAACCAACGCTTCGCGCATGTGGATTCCAACGAAAGTGAACACTCCAACAAGCTCATGTGGATACGTGGAATCAAAGACGTATGCTGAACCCACAATCTCGTCGATACCGACGGATTTTCAGGTCCGTAAATACGATATGGCTCACCTGCCAAGTCTCAATTTATTCAGTGCGAAAACATTCTAAGGCATTGTTTGGGATGAATTCTAGTGTAATAACTAACTCTTTGCTAACTTATGAATTAGCTAATGAATAAAAATCGGGGTAATTCTTGTTGACTCCTATTAACGTTGTGTGGCCTGTTTGTGCATTAGTCAATGTTTTCATATTGTTTGTGTACCATGTCAGTCTGTCACGCTGCAGTAAATAATGGACTATACATACGACTTCAGCTTGGGGTAAGTTCGGCATTCCGCGACCAATAGATGTACATGCGAACCCGCTAGCACCTCGTTGCAAATTGTGTATTACATTATAAACAACGGTGTGTCTTATACGTGAATTTTTTTCGTAAACGTGGCTGCTTTGGGCAAGAAGTGCGTCTTATAGAAATGTGCGAATATGCAAAGGAAAATGCAGCATGTTCTTACTTTAGAGCAAGCGCAACAAATTGAGCAAAAGAAGATTTGTTCACCGGAATACCCTTCGCAATTACACAAAAAATTTCAAACAACAGACATAATAAAATAATTCTGGAGTTTTACGTGCCAAAACCACTTTCTGATTATGAGGCACGCCGTAGTGGAGAACTCCGGAGATTTCGACCACCTGGGGTTCTAATCTAAGTACACGGTTTTTTTTCGCATTTCGCCCCCATAGAAATGCGGCCGCCGTGGCCGGGATTCGATCCCGCGACCTCATGCTCAGCAGCCCAACACTATGGCCACTGAGCAACCACGGCAGGTAAACAACAGACAAGCAAGGGCTTCAAGTGGATGTATTATGCGTGTAGTTTGTGTGTATTATGTCGTATCAACAATGCCTAATTTGTAAGATTCTCAAAAGAGGTGATGCTACGAGGAATTACTGCTGTACCACCGCGGATGTTATTATCCAAAGGAAACGGATTAATGTTACAAAAGGCGAACGCTTGAAACGACGTCAATAAATTTTTACTTCACTTCGGTGAAACAAAAAGTCAAATGCAATAATATTGCTCATATATTGAAAGGTTGCGCCAATGCTCACGAAAATGTACAACCTAAAAAAACTAGAGTGCAATAAACTTGCTCAATAAGAAAACCAGCTATCGTAATTACGAACGTGTAAGCGGATTAATTCAATCATGAAAGGTACACTTTACTGAATATGGCTGCAATTCTCAGAGGGTACTGAAAATGCCCTGCTTACAAGTCATAGGTGCATGTGAGAGTGTGTACAATATAACAGTTTTTCTGTGCTTCAGATTTCGAAATTGTGATAAAGAGTTTTGCACTGGGCATGCAAGTATTTCTTGGAGCTTTCAACAATTTTCGAATAAAAAAGATAATTCTGTAAAAAAGAAAATTGCCTTGTACATTCACTATATATATATATATATATATATATATTGTTACGCTCTTAGGTGCATAGTGGGTTCACGCCTCAAGAAACAGTGTGCCGGGGCACCGAAGAGTGGTGAACGAGAAGGACGACGTGTGGCTGGCTGGCTGAAGCTCGACAGGCGCTCAGCTGATCAAGGCCATCGCTTCTAACTCTACCCGGCTTCAAAGTAATGCCTTTTGTGGGCGCAACAGAGTGGTGGAGGTGCGGGGTACGACGGGACGTACCACGGAGTCGCAACATCCAGAACTTCGCCGGAGCCGTCGTCTTGCCGTTCTCTTGCCAACGACCTTCCCTATGGCTCAGGACGGAGGTGAACAAATGCCAGCTCTAGTTTCACCTTCTCAAAGGTCAGCGCACTACATAGAACCACGCTCGTTCGCGGGAAAAGTGGGCGAAGACGTCGACCAGTGGCTGATGCACTACGCAAGGGTGAGCCGCTACAACCGTTGGGATTCCGTCACGCAGCTTGAATATGTCGCGCTCTTTCTGAGTGAGACAGCGCTGATGTGGTATGAAAACCACGAAGACTCCCTAACAACGTGGGAGCACTTTGTCGAGGAAATCAAGAAGTGTTTTGGCGACACCCACGCCAAACAGAAACGCGCCGAGAGGACACTTGCTCAAAGAGCTCAAGCTCCTGGAGAAACATGCACTATATACATAGAGGAAATCCTCAAGCTGTGCAAAATCGTAAATCCGCAGATGTCCGAGGAAGACCGAGTCGGACATCTCCTCAAAGGCATTGCAGAAGATGTGTATAATTCCCTCATAAGTCGGGAACACGTTGATTCCGTCTCAGATGTCGTGCGTCATTGCCGTACGTTTGAGAGGTTGAAAACACGTCGCATTGTGCCAAAGTTTGGACGCCTTGCGAATGTGACAACCATTGCCAGCGTCGATGAGAGCCCGTCTGCCGATCTTTTGTCTACTATACGGCAGATCGTGCGTGAAGAACTGCTGCGGCACCAGGAACTTGCGCGCGACGTCATACGACAACCTGACGCTTATTACTCGCAACACATGGCGCCTGCCGCACCCTACGCTTCCTGGCAACCGGCGGTATGTGTCACAGACGTCAACCACAGAGGTGCTCCATGGTCACGTGAGGACACATTTACGCCCGAACACCGAGCAGCAGAACACCCTCGCCCCAGCAGGTTTGCACGCAGACCGACCGTTCCGCCTGTGCAGCAGGCTCAGCCGCTCCGCTCTGCTACACGACCCCCCACGGCTGAGCGCTTTGAAGGGCAGTTCATCGATCGTCGTTTACCTGTGTGCTATAGCTGTGGCGACTTCGGTCACATTGCCAGGTACTGCAATCGCCGCCAACCACCGAGGTTCGACCGATCGACGATGTCTAGGCGGTACCGCGGTCCTCTGGGCGAAACATATTCGCCCTCGCACACATATTTAGGAAGCTTGCCTCACCAGCACCCGGAGCCGCTACGGAACCGTTCTCCAGCATCCGATCGCAGCTTGACACCACCACCCGCTCCTCGTGTAAGCCGGTCGCCCTCTCCGCGGCGTCGATACCCGTCGCCACCTCCGGAAAACTAGCCAGCGCGGCCGTCGGAGGTGAGGTCGCTTGACAATCTTCGATATCGACAGAGATACCTCCAACCATTTGTATGTTTAAGAATAAGGTGTCTGTATTAATTGACGGGGTTTCATTCATGGCCTTAGTGGACACGGGAGCAACTATTTCAGTGATGAGTCTTGCGTTTAAAAGCCTCCTAGGACGAAAGGTGATGTTTCGCTGGGACCGTGCCGATACGTTTCGCGGAGTGAGTGGGGATCTGTTGTATCCTGTGGGTGTGTGTAATGTAGACGTAACCTTGGGTGGTCAAATATTTAACGCGGTGTTCGCTGTTCTACCTCATTCTACGCATGACGCAATCCTGGGCCTTGATTTTTTGAAACTGTGTGGTGCCACCGTCGACTGCAAAACGGGTGAAATCAGTGTAGCTACGAGCTTTTCTGCTGCGTTTATGGAAGGCCCACCGTATCGTGAAAGTGTACTTTGTGTATCACGAGATACCGTTGTGCCTCCGTTATCCGCAACGTGTGTTTCAGTCGCCTGTTTCCCCACCACCGACGGAACGTTTGACGCTACCGTGGAGCCCGTTCACCTGAGTTGCATCAAGAGGAATGTACTGATACCGTATTGCACGCTGTCAGTCGTTCGGGGGCGCACCAACTTATGGGCCATAAACTGTTCCAGTGAACCTGCAATACTACCACAGGGTCTGAAACTTGCCGCCTACCATGAAGATCACGTGCTATCGCTCGCCATTCTTACAGAGGCCCTTGATTCTGCGGATGAGCGCCATTTCACTAATGTCTGCCCTGTGGCGCACTCCTCATTTCTGACTATGGTAAACAAGTCGCTCAGCACTAAGCAGCGTCACGAAGTGGCAAATATTCTGCGAAAACATGCCCGACTGTTTGACTTCTTCCAGCAAGAGGGACCACCATTGTTTCCTCCTTCTCGTATACACCATCGCATAGATACGGGATCTGCCCAACCGCTGCGACAGAAACCATACAGAGTCTCACCATCGGAACGCAAGGTGATCAATGACCAAGTCCACGAAATGCTAAATAAGAATGTAATCCAAGAATCCTGTAGTCCGTGGGCAGCGCCAGTGATCCTGGTTAGAAAGAAAGATGGTTCATGGCGATTTTGTGTTGACTACCGCCGCCTCAACACCATCACTAAAAAGGACGTATATTCTCTTCCGCGTATTGATGATGCTATCGACTGCCTCTCATCAGCGTCTTACTTTTCGTCTGTTGACTTGAGGTCGGGGTACTGGCAGATTCCTATGCATGAGGCAGACAAGGAGAAAACGGCATTTGTAACACCAGATGGACTTTTTGAATTTAATGTGATGCCGTTCGGGCTCTGTAATGCGCCTGCAACTTTCGAGCGCTTCATGGACAACATCCTGCGTGGTTTGAAGTGGGAAGTATGCATGTGCTATCTAGATGATGTAGTGATTTTCGGGCGCACGTTCAGTGAGCACAACGCACGTCTCGATCTTGTGCTAGACTGCTTGGACAAAGCGGGTTTGGTCCTCAACTCGAAGAAGTGCCATTTTGGAGAGCGCCAAACACTCGTTCTGGGACACCTAGTGGATAAGGACGGTATACGACCTGATCCAGCGAAGACTGCTACGGTGGAAGCCTTCAAGCAACCTCGCCATGTAAAAGAGCTACGCAGTTTCCTAGGGCTTTGCTCGTACTTTCGCCGGCTTATTCGTGGATTTGCCAACATCGCGTATCCGCTGACATGCCTCCTCCAGAAGGGCGTTCGGCGTTCCCTTTGAATGGACTCCTGAATGTGAAGCTAGTTTTCGTGAGCTGAAGTCTCGTCTGACGTCTCACCCCATTCTCCGACACTTCGACCATGCGGCTCCCACAGAAGTTCATACGGACGCTAGCGGTATTGGCATCGGCGCTGTCCTTATTCAACGCGTCGACACCAAAGAACATGTCGTCGCCTATGCGAGTCGTTCTTTAAGCCCGAGCGTAACTACACCGTTACAGAGCAAGAATGTCTTGCAGTTGTTTTCGCAGTACAGCGCTTCCGGTCGTACCTGTACGGGCGCCCCTTCACTGTGGTGACAGACCATCATTCTCTCTGCTGGCTGGTTAATCTCCGTGATCCGTCGGGCCGGCTTGCGCGTTGGACACTCCGTTTACAGGAATATAACTTTATTGTTTCTTATAAAAGCGGCCGCCGACACGCCGACGCTGACTGCCTCTCGCGCATGCCGCTTCCAACGACGGACTGCGACGCGGACAACTTCGACTGCTATATTGGATCACTGGAGCCGGGATTTCCTGATATAAATACATTCAAGGTCGAGCAACAAAAAGACAGAACTTTAGAACCACTGCTCATTACTGCAAGGCAATCAGCACCATCCTCTCGTTTCTGTGTTCGTGATGGGGTTCTTTACAAAAAGAACTATTCTACTACAGGCCCACGATATCTTCTGGTGGTCCCGGAGAGTCTCCGTGTCTCCGTCTTGCGCGCTATGCATGACGATCCAACATCTGGACATTTGGGTTCTGCGCGAACTCACTACCGCCTTCAAGAAAGGTTCTACTGGCCTAAAATGCGCCAGACGACCGCCCAGTATGTGTCCAGCTGCAGCGAGTGTCAACGTTATAAGCATCCGACGAGTGCTCCTCCTGGTCAACTCCATCCAGTGCCACCCCCCAGCACTCCTTTTGAGCAAGTTGGCATCGACCTCCTCGGTCCTTTTCCGCGTTCATCCGAAGGGAATCGCTGGATTATCGTGTGTGCCGATCACTTGACACGCTACTGTGAGACAGCTGCAATACCATCGGCTACTGCAACCGAAGTGTGTATTTTTCTGCTGCGTTTTGTCATTCTCCGGCATGGACCTCCGAGAGTCATCATCAGCGATCGTGGGCGGCAGTTCACTGCAGACGTGGTCGAAGAGATGCTTCGTCTATGTGCTTCAAGGTTTCGACATTCCACCCCGTATCATCCCCAAACAAATGGCCTTACGGAACGCACGAACAGAACTCTTACTAACATGCTGTCCATGTATGTCGAGTAAGATCATAAGAACTGGGACAGCGTGCTGCCTTTCATCACGTACGCATTTAACACCTCAAAGCATGAAGTTACGGGCTACAGTCCCTTCTTTCTTCTTTACGCTCGTCCGCCTCGTTATACACTAGACACTATCTTCCCGTTTTCCAGCCACGATAATCTTTGTATATCAGAGACAGTCTGTCTTGCTGAAGAAGCCCGACGACTTGCTTCTTTACGCACTCCTGTTTCACAAGACCGCTCGAAGGCACGCTACGACCACCGACGCCGACACGTGATATATGACCCTGGTGATTTAGTGTTGCTCTGGAAACCAACCAGGAAACGTGGACTATGTGAAAAACTGCTGGCCCACTATGTTGGACCCTATGTTATTACGGAGCGCATCAGCGAATTAACCTACCGCATAGCACGTCTCACATCAAATGGCCGACGGTCAGCCAAGACTGAACTTTCGCATGTCGCCCGTTTAAAGCCCTTTATTTCTCGACAGCCTGTGTGACTTGCCCGGCGGGCTTCGTCTGCACGGAGGGAAATGTTACGCTCTTAGGTGCATAGTGGGTTCACGAATGTGACGCTCTTAGGTGCATAGTGGGTTCACGCCTCAAGAAACAGTGTGCGGGGGCACCGAAGAGTGGTGAACGAGAAAGACGACGTGTGGCTGGCTGGCTGAAGCTCGACAGGCGCTCAGCTGATCAAGGCCATCGCTTCTAATTCTACCCGGCTTCAAAGTAACGCCTTTTGTGGGCGCAACAATATATATGGTTTCTTTCTGGCACAATGGGATTAAGACAAGGTGCAGGAAAGAAGGGCAAAATTAATGGATAGCATAAGCGTATAATACGCGGCTTGCAGATGAGTGGATTAAAGACTAAAATGGAGGAGAATTGCGGACAGTGGTCCATGAGATCCTGCGTGGTTTCCATAGTATCTCATTCTATGCGCTGTCATCGTCGTTAGGTGAAGAAAAATGAAAAACTCCCGCTGGTAACGTAAATACCGAGGCGGTGGAAACAGTCCACTTGTTAGGCACACGGTAAAGATTTTCACTTTGTTCTGCGTCTGGTGAACGCATACAGGAAAGATGCGACGGAAATTTGAGACTCGTAATTATGTGTAAACCACACGCCTATAGCGCGCAAGTTTAACGTTTCGTGGCTTTAGTTGGTACAGCAGCCTCTCAAGTGTTAAGTGAATCAATTTCCCTTTTCTGTTTGTTAGGTCAACACCGAAATTAATTATGAGGACGGGAAGATGTTCGACGATGAAATAGTATGCCAACGTTTCTGAAAACAACAAAATGATCCATGGTCTTGCAGATACGCTTTTCCTAATCACAGAGCAATTGTGGCCCAATGCTGTACGATCGAGTACGGCAGCAAAGATGGGCTTCCTGTGTTACTCTTTAGTTATCTTCAGTAATTTATGCAGTCTGCGTCGCGACTCACCCTTGGTTAACTTAGCTGTATAAAAGTGTTCAACTATTCACTACAAGCATCCATGAATCAGAGGTTGTAATTTCGATGAGAGACCATAAAAATTACAAGCGTCAAGCATAAGGACGCATGCAAATAAACTTTTAGTTTTGTATTCCCCTGCTTTCTTCTCTAGGGATCCATCAAACGGCGGTTTCAGTAACGTGGCACAGGAAGTGATAACATTGTTTTCTGCGCTCAATTTTGAGGTTTCTCAGTTGGCTTCATATTTAGCGCTCACAGTGCGTACACTGTACTTGTCACGTGTCTTTATCAGGACCAAAAAAAACGCCTTGCAAAGTTTTTTGAATGGTAGGTACGTATTATGTCATGCTTGATAAAGCAAACTACACGTGGGCTCCTCGTTGACTTTTATACAACAAATCACTGTATTATTCTAGAAACAAAAAGGTAGCATTGGAAAACTCAAAACAGTGAAAAGCATTGTGCAGATACACTGCAATAAAAGTACACGTTGGTCATTCGTGCATGCCGCTTATGCTTTCAAACTGCTCAGTATTTCTTTTATCTTACTGATTTGAAACGTTCTCTCTTTTTTATCATACTTCCCTTTTAAATTTTAATTTCGAGCTACAACCTAAGGACCTTGGGTAGCATGTCACAATTTTCTCTAGAGAAACACCCTCAGTTTTATTTAAATCCTATGACACTTCTACTCGAAAAGTCAGGACTACCAAAAACAATCAACATCAGAAGATCTATAGATGAAATATGACGATATCCTTAGGAAAAGAAAGTAAATTAGATAGAGCAAAACATAGAGTATATCGAACCAGAAGTAGGCTAAAATTGTAAAGCTGGTGAGTCACGTCTTTTTTTTTAGTTTTCAGGTACCACGATTTTTGTCGTTTTTCATTTTCCAGAAGCCTGCGGAAAAAACCGTAACTTCTTGAAAGTTGTCTCTGCGCTTTATTAATCTGGCTTGTGTAGGTGCTCTACACGTTACAGGTAACAATCCAGCAGAACTTTCCCCTGGAGTCACTGCAAATGTAATGATAGGAGCATCGACGTCACATATCTTTGAGGCAAGTTGCAAAAGTTATTTAGCATCACCACATATAAAGACACTGGAAAAAGCAAACTGACCCATTCATGTAGTTTTCCAGCAAGGGACGGCGGTTAACGCCGGTAGACATAAAAAAGCACGAGGGAGTCAACCACTAGCAGTTGCCGCTGCGAAAACTCATCAAACATTTTATACACTATGCATCACAATACATAAGCCTAGGCACGATGGCCCTGTTCGATAAACCAGTGCACTTCTTAAAGTCTTGAAATTAATTCACAATCTAAGAGTCCCCCATATACAATCTCCGGGTGAGCTCACGTCAGTGGTGGCGTTTAAACTTGGTCACGTTTATCTCAGGGTAAAAAAATGGCCGCTCGTTTCCGGGGTGCGCGCTGGTCAGGTTCTCGCCCCGGTCCTTTCTGGCCGCGAGCTCGGCGACGCTCAGGATGGGGGCCTCCGGGGGCACGAAGGCGGACGTTCCGAACAGAACCGAGCGCGCCATCTCTCCAAAGGCATTGTCCACGTCTCGGATGTTCGTTTCGTTAAACGCAGCTCCGTGCAACGCATCGTATGACAAATCCCATCGGAAGCGTGACATAAGGTGTATGGCAAAAGCGTTCCGCCAATACGGGTAGGCGTGTGGCTTGTACAGGACTTCCAGCATGTCCATTCCGGTTTCCAGGCCATAGTGCACTCGATGGACGAGATGCGGATGTGGGTGGAAGAGAACTTTGGAGGGCACTACACCCGCGTTGTAATACCAAACTGAGTCATTCAACCTGCGCCATGGAAAGTAGGACCGCGCTGTAGTGATAATGCTGGCCTGCGTCTCTACGTGCTTCGCAACAAACTTTTTAGAGACTGGTGCGACGCATCTACGGGGATCTGTACCTCCAGACTGCCACGCACTACCCCTTGGTTTAATAGTTATAGCACCCGAATAATATAGTAATATCACCCGAAGCGAATTTAAATAAATATAAAATACTTTTCCAATAACTGGCGAATTGAAAACAGTCGCCTTCGCTCAGAAATTTAAAACTATGATCACAATGTAGATTATTCGAAATGTTAACAAGCTTCTGTCATTACATTGCACATTATGCAATGTGGTTTACTTAAAGTACAAATCGAGCATTAGGCACAAATTATCAGCACAATTGTTACTTCCGGGGACGCACGAATGATCGTGGTCAACCTGGAAGCATCCACGTCTATGGGTGCAGTAATGGTGGAGACTATGACCATTGGTGTTAAGGCAAAGGCAGTAAAGGCACTTTCAGTTAGGGTAGAGGTAATGAAGCCACTCGAACGAGCGACCTTTAAATGGAGCATACAAGTCATATGAAGTAACAACGCTTTCGAATGAGAATATCAATGAACTTCTGGAATATCTCGTGATCACCCAGGCTTTCGCCTTCATCGCCCTTAGCGTATGCTAAAGTTACTGCAAACCTCCTTTTTCTTTGGTTCTTTGAAGTTATTGCTGCAAAGCATATTGCTTCGTACAACCATTGTTTATGTTATTTGCCGGGATATGCATTTCTTGCGACCAAGATTTTGTAGTCTTACCTACTCGTAAGAACTCTTGCCCAATGTACCTACGAGAAGATGGCAGAATATTTGAAATCAAAAACCACCTTTAGATAACCACGTGCGTGGTCAAGAATGTTACACTCACAAAGGCACCGCCATGATCGAATTCGAACTGTGGCATGCGTGATTATTCACACATATGCAGCAATAAACTTATATGTTCCAACTACTTCCATTGTTATGCAAAAATAAACATCTGCATTTGATATTTGTATAGATTATATGTGCGCTGCATATATATATCCTAGAAAGACTCAATATTTTTCTTCTTCTTTATTTAAATATGTGTGTGCGTGTGTGCGCGAGCGTAAGTGTGTGGGCCCCTAAACTAGCTGACTTATCGACTGCCTAAGCCTTTGTACATTGTGTCTTCTCTGAATCGCCTCGCGTCGTCCACGCCTGCTGTTGATTCACACTGAGAACTCAACTTCACCTGCACTGGGCCTTAGAAGTCAACCTTCGTAAATACCAGGAGCCTTCATTGCTCCACCTCAATATTCAATCCTGTTCCTTCCTTTTTTTGATACGTTCGCGCGTAAGTTGGGCATTCGCCTGATGAACTGGCAAACTTCAAATTCCTGTATCATGGCGGCGCGTGAGCGGTTTCCACTGCGATGCATGAGCTCTGTGCAGAAGCCGTTTTTTTTCCTTTCTCCGGAGTCAGTTATGTTGGCTGTAGGCTCCTATACTAGGGCGATTTTATTCGCCCCGAACCATCAGACCCGCTTGTCAGGGGAGAAAGTAGTATCAGTTGCAGTAAAGTAGTAAAGTAGTACCGCCCGACTTACCGGCGGTAGGTGTCTAGGTAGAGCCGAAGGAAGCGCGAATTCTTGTGAAAGAACAACACACTGTTTCCCATGATGCCCTCGAGCCCGAAGTTGAGGCTTGCCTCGTATCGCAGGAAGCGTCGCAGAGATTGAATCACGAACACATCTTTGTCAAAGTAGTAGCCTCCGTACTTCATCAGAGCTTTGATGCGGAGCACGTCGGTAGCGTGGTGAGATACCTGCGTAAGAATTGCAGGTGTAGAGCACGGAATTCGGCATCGATTTCAGCCCTACACTGGGTCACATTCAAAAAGTAAGTCACATTTAGTCGCTAGTTCCTCGGGTACCATTCAGTCACTCATAAAGATAATGTAATGGGGTGTATTGAACAGTTCTGATGGTAACGTATGTTCGTAACCGCCAAGGTAGGTGACGCATAGGAGGAACAGCTGCTTGCCCTAACGGCTCACACTCCTGCTAAGCACTGGCGATCCGGCTGGCCCATTACTTGCACTGCAGGCATGGAACAGACGATCTGGCTGGGCTTATCCTTGTGCTATTTTTTCCTCATCACAATTACCCCCGGTGCAAAAGCGGAGGCATCCTTGCGACGTGAGACGTAGGCACGAGCGGGACATAAAATTGTTTGAGGCGGAGAACGTGAACAACCTCCCGTCCACGGCGGCGCTTATCCGATGTCGGTGTAAGCGACTGCATGAAATATTTGAACGGAGAGGTTCGTTCTACGATGCGGTATGGTCCATCATACGGCGAGAGAACTTTGGTCGATAGTCCAGGCGCTGACAACAAGAGAAGTGTGCCAAAAGTGATGTTCGGATTCGTAGCGTCGCCATCACGGTTGGCTATTTGTCGTTGTTGGTCGGCGGATGTGAACTTTCGGGCCAATTGACGGCATTCCTCGGCGTATCGGGTGACGGGTGAAACGGGAGTACACTCTGACGTGTCTGGTTTATAACGCAAAACCGTATCGATGGTATGGGAAGGATTGTGACCGTAAAGAAGAAAGAATGGAGAAAATCCTGTAGTACTTTGTGAGGCCGTACTGTATGCGTACGTGACAAATGGGAGGATGATGTACCAGTTTGTGTGCTCCGATGAAACGTATACACGGTGAGCATATGAACAAGGGTACGATTGTAATACTCCGTAAGCCCGTTAGCATGAGGATGGTGCACCGTAGTGGACCGGTGAACTACGCAGCATTCAGCAAGCAGAACTTCAACCACCTGCGACAAAAACATATGGCTTCTATTACTCTATTGGCACTGCTGGCACGAACGGACAAATTTTTGGACAAAAACAAACATTCCTCGCCTGTAGTAACGTTGCCGCATACGTCCATACGTCTTCAAAACGCCTGCGTGTGCACATTGTGGGTCCGTATGAAAGGATGCGCAAATTTCGGAACGAAAATTCCTAGGGATAGCCAGGAGTCACTTGCGAGCATTGGGATGGTAGTTGCGTCGATACAATAAGTTATCCCGGACAGCAGATTGGGTAGCCAAACGATGCAGGGAGGGGAGATGGGAGATGCAGGCGAGCCAGAAAGGAGATCCAAAAGAGATGCCACCAAAGGATTCTTGCGCTGTTCTGATGCGAAAGTGTCGATGTCGACCGAGGATACCGCTTCAGTTGGGGGGGAGGGAGTCGTGTCGGCTGGCAGCGGAGAGAGGCACAGAGCGTAAGCGTCAGTGAGCTGCCGAAGTGAGCGGTAGATGACGTGTATGTCGTATTCTTGAATGCGCAGGGTCCAACGGGCAAAGCGTCCAGATGGGGCTCTTAAAGAGTATAACCAACAAGTGTGAGATGTTCAGTAACCACATTGAAATGCCTGCCGTATAAATAAGGGCGAAACATCCCCAGTGCCCAAACGATGGCCAGGCATTCTTTTTCTGTGTCGCTCTAATGGCGTTCCGCTTTGATCAGCGCACGGCTGCCGTAATAGTGACGTACTCGGAGTATACAGGCTTGCGCGTCGCAAGGACAGCGCCAAGACGCATACCACTGGCCTCGGTATGCACTTAACTTGGGTGGAGTCGTAGTGTCGCAGTATAGGCGTAGACGTCAGGAGATGGCGTAAGGCCACGAACGCGGTGTCACATGCAGGAAACCAGGAGGATAGGTCGTTGGCGCCACCTAAGATTTGTGTCAGAGGTGATATAATCGAGGCAAAATTGCGAACAAAGCGTCAGAAGTAAAAACACAGGCCGATGAAGCCGCGAAGTTGTTTGAGCGCCTTAGGTTTAGGAAACTCTGCCACAGCGCGAAGTTTTGATCGGTCGGAGCAAATGCCGTGTTGCGATACGACGTGACCTAGAATCATGAGCTTGCGGGTGGTGAACTGGCATCTTTTCAGGTTCAGTTGTATGCCTGCGCTGGTCAAGCACGTCAGCACTTGCCAAAGCCGAAAAAGATGCGTGCTGAAGTCAAAGGCGAACACAAGGATGTCGTCGAGGCAGCATAAACACGTGCTCGATTTTAGGCCGAGCATGGTATTGTCGATCATTCGTTCAAACGTAGCAAGCGCATTGCATAGGCCAAATGGCATCACATTAAATTTGTATAAACCATCTGGAGTAATGAATGCAGTTTTAGGGCGACCAACTGCTGACATTGGGACCTGCCAGTAGACCAAGCGTAAATCCAACGAAGAGAAGAATTCAGCGTCTTGCACGCAGTCCTGAGCGTCGTCAATGCGCTGTGGAGGGTAGACGTCTTTTCGCGTTATCTTATAAGACCGAATGGAACCATCTTTCGTTTTCTGACGACAACCACCGCTGCTGCCCATGGGCTACTGGAAGGCCTCATGACGCCGCGCTGAAGCATGTCGTCCACGAGCTCACTGATCACCTGAAGCTCCTTGGGGGAGACGCGGTACGGGCGATGCCGCAATGGCGCGTTTGAGCCAGTGTCGATGTGGTGGGTTACGGGTGTCGTGCGACCCAGAATAGGCTCAGTGACATCAATAGAAGAACGGAACTGGGCAAGCAAGTCAAGAAGCTGGGAGCGCTGCTCGGAAGTAAGGTCATCTGCAATGAAACGCGTGAATAAATGAGGGGATGGCGGAGCAGAAGTGGAAAGGGCACAGAATTCTGTGAGCTTTGCATATGACGCATCCGGCACGTCCGTTATAAACATGTCATCAAGAGGCTGAACACGGCTATGTGCTGTAGGAAGCCGATTGGAGACAACGATAGAGTTGAAACATGCTGAATTGTCAAGTGTGGTGAAAAGGAGGGGAACGTCTTTGTGGGTTATGAAGAGGTGCGAAGGAGTGAAGAGGACAGCGCCGCAGAAGACGGGAACAACGGCAGAGGAGTACGGCTGTATGGCGATGTCTTCCCGAAGGACTAGCTTACAGGGAAGAGAAGTGGCGCCGACAAGGCACACATCACACAGAGGCGATGATTCGAATTCGGCATGGGTACAATCGATGACGGCATTATTTCGCGAAAGTAAGTCCTACCCAAGTATCGCGTCGTGGTAGCAGGACTGCAGAACCACCAACTCCACAATGTTGAGAACGCCCTGAACAACAACTCTAGCTGTGCATCCTGCTGAACGCTGTAGTGGTTGGGCGCTTGCTGTGCGAAGAGAAAACCCATAAAGCGGCATCGTAACTTTTCGTAGAGTGCGAGAGAGGCCTTCATTTAGGACGGACACGGCTGCTCCACTATTAATTAGCGCATAGATAGTGATGCCGCCAACAGTAAGGTTGACAACGTTTCAACATGACAATCGAGGACTTGCACAGATCGATGGCGACGCAGTTGTTGCCTCCTGAACTGCGGCGCTTAGTTTTGCTCTTGCGTCGGTTAAGGGAGCCTACGCATGGGGGACAACTAGCGGCCACACGTGGAAGGTGGACGACGTGTGAGTACCGGGTGCTCGGCTGGTGGCCTGTTCGACTGCCGACTAAAATAAGTGTCGTGGAAAGCTTGCAGGTCGGCGTAAGGAGGCGACTGCACAAACCCCCAGAGTGCAACATGCGGCGGCGGCAGATTCGTGCAACATGGCCGTGAATACCGCAGGCATAACATATGGGCCTGTTGTCTTGCGCGCGCGTAGGATCAGCAAGAGCTGGAGGAGGTCAAGAACGGGATCATGAAAGGGTGGTAGCGACCGTGAATGCAGCTCAACGAGTGGTTGACGAGGAGGAAGCGCGGTGAGGTATGCACAAGTGGCGCGGCGACAGTGTACTTCTGACGCTGCATTGGTAGAGCCTCAGAATCTTGGTCTTTAATAACACCCTGGAGCGTAGGGGCGACGTGTGTCGGAGGTTGTAATCACCTTGGAGTGTTTCACATACAAGGTGCTTCTTTAAGGATATGCAGAACCTTCATGATAAGGATGCGGGCGCAGGACACGCGGTATCTTGCAAAGAAGTTTCTAGACGAGGCAGACATAAGTTGCTCCGAATAACGTGAGTTTCACTAGCATATTTTAAAGAAACGCGTAAATGACATCTATGAGTACGAAACACAATGTTTCTGCGAGGAAGAGCCCCTCTCCGTGAATAGCTTATCAAAAAAGAAATGTCTTTCCTAAGCCTCCAGAGGAAAGAGATTCTACGCGCCCGGCTAGACGTCCCGAATGTAAGGCATTTTTTTTTTCCGTGGCCAGAAATGCGTCCCTAACTGTTCCGGACGTCTCGAAACAACCAAAAACGTTTTTCCATAGGAATGAATAACTGAATAGAATAATTATGTTTGTGAATGCAAGATGTGTAATCCAGCACAGCGATTAACAGCAATCATATCATTACGAAGCAGTCGCAAAATTAAACGCAATATGCTGCATATAAGCATGCTAAAACCAAGCACGCTTGAATGGTCCCTGACGTGCATGGGATGAACACGAATCGACTGAATTGGCTGGATGAGCGTAATTTTGGTCATTTGTGATCGACTCGCGCTAAATACATTTAACTCGACTCAACTTCTTCATTGGCTACACATAAGGCTATGACCCAGTGCATGCGTCATTTTGCGAATTTCGAATGCAAGAGCTCCCTGGGCGATGCATGGCAGTGGTGCGCTCCAATACTCGTAATGCCTGGCTATGCATATGCATGCATATGCGCCTTTCCTTGAAAACTCACCAAATTTAGCTGCTGTGCTCCTGTGTACTAATTTTTCTTTAGTGTTGGCTCAGCGAGCATTGAAATGACAACTACTTCACACAGGTTTACTACAGTCTAAAGTCTAGGGAAAGTATTGCAGGAGTAAAGGGGCCGATTTGCTCTTGGAAGGGGTGTTTTACTCTCTCAAAATGTCGAGTGGAGTGAAATGTTCTTTTCACTATGCCCTTCTGAGAGAGAGTAGAGTGCCCGTTCTACTCATGCGGCAGTATGCAAAAAAAAAAAAACGTAGCGTAATCTCCTGGTTAAACTATAGAAGGCTGGCACCAAACATGGCGATTTATTACTCACGCAGGCTGAGCAAAGAGCACGCTATTTTGCATCTAAGAAGAAAAAGGCAGGCACAGTGCAAAGGAAAGTGGAACCAGCACTCTATTTTTTCACTCGGAGTTGCCCCACCAGCTGCGCGTGATACACCGCGGAACAGCACAGCACCGGAAAAAGGTGATGCATGAAGCGAGCAGAAACGAAGGCCATCCAAGGGAGACCGTGTGTCAGAC
Organism: Dermacentor albipictus; assembly: GCF_038994185.2. NCBI lineage: Eukaryota > Metazoa > Arthropoda > Arachnida > Ixodida > Ixodidae > Dermacentor > Dermacentor albipictus. The sequence continues at coordinate 41,317,145 of NC_091826.1, forward strand.
ACATCGCGCCTCCGCGAAAACAGGACCCTCGTTCGTCATTGAGCGGGTATATCAACACACCCTCCATGGTCAGTGAATTTTAGCATACGTGCATATTCTGCGTATATGACATACTGTCTCCAGGAAGTCGTCGCGACGTTAGCCGGCGTGGTTGACAACGGAATAGGCAAGCTCGCTGCGTCTAGTAATGAGCACAGCGTTTTCACGAAAGGAAGCGCAAAAAACATGGATGACGAGTATTGTTGTGTGGCAATCCTACACGCTAAAGGGTGCCACTATTTATGGAGTGTATAGTGTAAAAGTAATGCTTCTTTTTCTTTTTGGCTTTAAATGGCTTTGTAGCTTTGCAAACTGATAATTTTGAGCAAGTATTGCGCTAGAATTACAATATTTCATGTCCTTATACGTGTGGGAGATACTCCTTATCTGTCCTAACAACTACTGTGGGCTACAAATTGTACTGAGGAAACCATGATAAACACCGCTGCAAGAACGTCGGACGCAAAAAGCACAAAAACTAGACAAATCTATTTCCCATTACGAATCCTTCCCATGGTAGCGACACGATAGCAGCGCCATAGTTTCCTCGAGTGGTTCTTGTGGGAAATATATAAATGGTAGTGGCTTAACGCTTTCTGGCTGCAGCGTGTTCATTTACCTTTATGGGAATGCCGAAAACCTCAGTGGGGAAAACAGCTGGGATGAAGGTGAAGTTGATGCCTTCCAGAAAGCGAGTGTAGTTGCCTTGAAAGCCGCAAGGACTGCAGTGAACGTATATCTTTTCGGGCCGGTGGTTCAGATACATGGAGCGGAAGGCCACCACGTCTATAAAGTCCACTTCGGCCGCATCGTACCTGCGCAGATATCAAGATGATTGCGTTTAACAGTTAATGCCTTTCAAGGCAGCGTTACAAGCTTGGTAAGCCGACAAAAACAAGACAATCAACATGTTTCTTGGTAACGTGATAGTGGAGCTTTCGTGAAGCGGGTAAATAAATGCCACGCAACAGTTTATACTCTGCAAAGCGTTTCGCACAAACCGCGCGACGCACGCGAGCGCACTTAATACCGTTAATGGGCGTGGCCCGCTTTGCTTCGACAATATATCCAGGCTGGACGCGCATACATGTCAGGGCCGATCTTGGAGACAGCGCAACAGTAAACAGCGGTTTCCTCGTCCGAAGATCGGCGAAAGCTGATGTGTCAAACATCTACCCCGAAAATTCGCATAAAAAGATTTTCTTTATCGAAGAAATTGGGCTCTGCATGGCGTAGATTTCCTGCACTTTCGTACCGTGCGTTTTGTCACTGAGTAGTTCCGTAAAAAACTATGGCCATCAACGTGGACATAAGCAAGCTTATTATTGCTGGGAGCGGTGTCCTACCTATGAGTCATTCGGCAGACCGAAGCACGCAGGCATGGCCAGGACTACCCGGGAGTGTCCGCAAAGAATGATTTGCTTTAAATTGAGCCTAAAAGAATTGATAACCCTGTCTTCAGTTCTCAGCAGAACAGGGAGCGATAATTTCACTACTGGCCCCCTTTGAATAGTATAGAGAGCTGTATGATAGCCAGAAGGAGTGTTGGGTTTGTCAAATTATCCGACTTACCTAACCAAGTGCAGTATGTCCGGCACTATATCATAGCTGTACCCCGAAAGTTCGTCCGAGTCGTAGAAACTCTTTGGAAGATGCTGATTGTAGGTTCCATTGCGAGAGAACTTCAAATGGCGGTAGATTGTCCTGGCAGCTACGGAGCACGTTAGGACAGCCAGGACCACGTTTAACCTAAAGAACGAGATTGGGATATATCACAGTAACTGCAATGTTTGAATAATCAAACTATTGCTGTCATGGGGCAAATGTCTCCTAGATGGGCCAAGGCTGGTGCTCTTCGATTCATAAGGTCATGGAATCTTGCCCGAATCCCATAGAATGCATCGAATGCTCCCGATAAAGCCGCGGTGATATTAACGTCACTCTTTCGTCACAACCTGCTTTGGCAGCGGTTCATGGATAAGCATACCTATGCACACCGCTTCATAATATCGTGCTACCTAGGCCGAAATTTATATTGCCCGGATCGGCCTGATCAGGGTGGTGACGTACAAACCACGGTGGCTTATCAACACCACATAGATTGCAAAAGGCCTGTTCACATCGACTCAAGGCCGTCGTGCTACCTCACCCTTAATTTCAATTGCAAAGTCTGGCTTCACGATGGTGTCGACGTCACAATCATCACCACTATTCGCGAGCAGGCCCGTTGGACTCTATGGCAGTCAGGCCAGGTAGCATGACGTTATCGATTGGAGGGAGCAGGCCTTGTGCTATCTTGGTGACGTTGGCTTACTCAGTAGCGTCCTCATTACATTCTATGGTAAGCGGGAAACCCACTGTGGCATCACGGACCGAACTGCACAGGTTTTGTGCTAACCAAGACGCGTTGGCATTGAAGTGTAGATTTCCGTTCAGGCATCAAGACGTCACAAAAACGGACTGCGCAGGCCTGGTATATAGAAGGGTTAGCGCCAAGGCGGCGGACCTAGTTGGGCAATGAGCAGCGATGTTTGGAAAATTTATTTTTGCACTACGCTTTGGCGTCCATTTTCTCCTTTCAACATAGTTAGGGCTATTCCAATATTTTTTTATTCCAATCTCCTGACGTCAAGTTTGCGTTACTGCCAACGCGAGCATCGGGCGGTGACCCGCAGTGTTGCCTGAACAAACCTATCAAACGCCCTCCTCGCCTATAAGAGCTTACTTTTGTTTGCTTTGAAAACGAATAACATCGGCTACAGCGAGTGGCTTGTCTTATCTAATTGGCTGACAAGAGGCGAGCAGTGATTTCAAGTGGAGAGGGATTCGATGGGCCTGAGCCACTCCACTGAAGGTGAATAACCGGATGAAGAGGGTGGTGCTGGCGTATGCGATTGGTCCGCTTTCACTTACTTAGGTTCCGGTGTGTGTTCGAAAATCGCGGCGGCATGCTACGAGAGGTAACAATGGGGCTAAAACTGATACTCGGCAAAGAAGAGTCGGCAGAACGATGTCGTCAACGTGCCCAAAGTGCTGGAAAATTTTACACGGCGACACAAGAAGTTTTATTACACGCGAATGAACCCATGCTCGCCGGCAGGCGCGAGCAGCCAGTGGCCGAGTGATCGGCAGTAGCCATCTTTTATTCCTTTCGGAACGGGGCAGTCTGCTGCTATTCAGACGAAAATTCAGTATTGGTCGGCATATTAATGCGCTTTTAACATGTACACGTCACTTTGGCGCATTGAGTTTTTGTGGTTTCGTGACGTCACGTGACAGGTAGGAGAAGTGGGTGCAGCCGGAAAAGTTTTGACCAATAGCCGAACGCTAACGGGGTGAAGGCGTCGAATCAGAAATAACAATTGTTCTGTTCAGTCCAATGATGCATAATCAGTCAGTACGCGTCGTATCAGATGGGGAGCTATCGCGGTTTTCCTGACGTCGCGTGACAGACAGGCGCAGTAGGGCTGGCTCAAAATTTTTGAGCAATCACAGAGGGCTGATTGCAGAATTGGAATAGAAAAGTTTAGAATAGCCTTACGTTATAGGGCCATTAATTCATCTTTGTTCTTTCGGTAGAAATTGAGAACAATAATGTTCGTACCACAGAGGCGTTTTATTTTCAGTGGACATGGACATTTTTTACGACATGGACAAAAGTAGAGTACGAACATTTCAGTACCTTACTGTGTACTTGTAGCCTGTGAAATTACTTAGAAGTATGACATAAATTTTATATTTCAGATTTATAAATAAACCGAATTCGTTACATTGAAAAGTATCTTCACCGGCAACTTCAGATAGAAAATGCGCATTAATGTGTTTATGCCAATTTTGCTCAAACTTTCGACTAAAGTGTACATCATAAGCTCTAGAATCATTGAACCAATAAACGTCACTAAAGTAAATTACATCTAAAATACAACAATGTACATTAATGTACTAGCCCCTTTGTTCATTATTTTCTGAAACTTCACAAGGGTATCAGTTGGTTTACTTAAGGTCGACTGAAGCGGAAACCTGAAAATTAACTTGAGAATTTTCTCTGTATGGCATTCTGGTTACCTCATAACTCAGCCTGTATAACATACTTCAGATTTATTCGTACCGTGCACTAGCAGTTTATGCAGATAGGACTGGTATAATGCAGCGCCTCTGCCAAGTGCATAAGAAATGAGGTTATAAACAAACAATAATACTTTGAAAACTAGTATCTAAAGAACAATGCAACAAACCGTTAGAGCTATGCATAGGCTAACCTTTGTTGGCTATACCGTTGCATACTATTTATCTTTGAAAATTAAGATTATCAAATGTGCACGTGTACTGTGTAATACGACAATTTATGCATATCGTGTTTCATTTCAAAATGAACCATTCATTACTTCAATCGTCAATGACTATTCGTAAAGTCAATTTCGTCTTCAGACTCCTGAAAGTAGTCATGGCAACCTGTGAACTTTCACATTCGTAAAATTGCGCGAAGAAGAACGGAACGAAATCTTTCCTATTTTAAGCTTTCCTAGAGCACTCTTGAGAAAATTTTGAGTCATAGAGACGCGCTTCATTAACAATGATTTACCTTCTCAGGCAGCGCAACCGAAGTCACAAACTTGGTTTAGCACTAATGACAAGGAGCATATGAGGATATCTTATCGTACAGTGACATCGACTTTTTCAGCAACTTTGTGTTTGCTGATACCAACCTTTATGGGAACTTCTCGGTGTCAGCTTGTTTGATGAAAGTGTCTCTGGCGTTTTTTATAATCATAAGACTTCCAAATCAATTTTCTAAGAACAAGAACTTCACATTATTCGCAAACTGAATTTACTTTAGACGCTTGATAACACTTGATACAGATTTTGTAAAATCGTAATACTGGTCGAAATTAGTATAGGTAGCGAAAAATTGAGGAGACTTGTCAGGCATGCTGAAAGCTAGAAAATTACAACAGAAGTAAAAATAATGGGGTTTTACATGCCAAAGCCTCTTTCTGATTATGAAGCATGTCTCAGTCGGGGACTCCGGTAATTTCGACCACCTGGGGTTTTTTAACGTACACGGGTGTTCTCGCATTTCGCCCCAATCGAAATGCGGCCGCCGTGGCCGGGATTCGCTCCCGCGACCCAGTGCTGTGCAGCCCAACACTACAGCCACTGAGCAACCCCTGCGGGTTACTGCAGAAGTAATCACAAGATGACCGTTGACAGTAATGCGAAAGGCATTTGTTAAAGTAGGGATACAAAGAGATAGATAGATAGATAGATAGATAGATAGATAGATAGATAGATAGATAGATAGATAGATAGATAGATAGATAGATAGATAGATAGATAGATAGATAGATAGATAGATAGATAGATAGATAGATAGATAGATAGATAGATAGATAGATAGATAGATAGATAGATAGATAGATAGATAGATAGATAGATAGATAGATAGATAGATAGATAGATAGATAGATAGATAGATAGATAGATAGATAGATAGATAGATAGATAGATAGATAGATCGTCGAAGATAATTTTGAATATGAACAAAATAGATTTCTTCCGTCTTGACATGAGAATCTAGAGGGTATATAATTGCAGTTTTCTGATAGGGACTGAATTAGTCGTGTAAACATGATCGTTAATTTTTTTTCAAGTTTTGTGAGTTCAGGAAACTGTTGGGAAAAGTTAGTGATTCAAATAAAAATTTAATGCCACCGTTTGCAGTAGGTAGATATTAACCTGTGCTCATAAATGCAATATGTTCCCGGAAGACCACTCGAAAACATTAAGCATGAATGTGTTCCCCGGAATGCGCCAAAAATTAGACGGCCCGTAGAACACAATCGTTCGTAAATCCCACTCGTTTGGAATCTGCGGTGGCGGCGAGCGAAGGCAGCAACACTTCAATTCGGAAAGAAACCTGTGTGCGCGAACGTTACTGCTTTTCGATTGCATTGCATGCAGCCTCCGTTGACTGTCATCGAACGCGTGACCTTGTGCGAGTGGCAGAAAGGCCTAAAGACCAAGTCACTTTGCGTTGTGCAAACAGCTAACACAGTAAGAAAGGGCGAGAGAGAACATAAAAGCGTTTCATTGTATATGACGATGTTGGCTACTCTAAAGCGCAGTCCTTGTCAAAAGTGTACAAGCCGTGGCGGCATGTCGTATGTTTTAACACACTAGGGATTGAAAACAACTTCCGCAATCAGTACACAGAGATAAGGACTGTCAGCAGTGCCAAGAGAATTGAATGCAAGAAATGGGTAGGGAAGGCTTTGCGTAAGCCCAATTTTGACACAAGCTGAATGAACCCGTCAACCGCTGAGCGCCACAATGTTGATTCAATCGGCGCAAATAGGTAAGATGTTGCACTTTAGGTTTAAGCACACTCCGGTTTCTGTAAATTAGGTTTCTGCAAGTTCGCACCCCGTGTCACTCTGTCTCCCATAGTTTGTGCATGGAGGTCAATACAAAGGAAAAGAAGAAGGACAGGTAGCGGTGATTCGATCTTTTCCTTTTTGCTTTTCGTCAGTCGTCCGAGCGGCTCTCCGCTTCAATTACCACAAGTCTTCATGACCTTTAAGGTATCTGACTATAAGAATCAAACAGAACTGAGAAGAACGAATCCTGATAAATACTGGAAAGGATTTCAGCCATACCACAATAAGAGTGCGACCAAACGACTGCAGAGGCCGGCCCGACGGGTCGTTTCTTTCGGCTGTCCAGGCAACTGATTTTGTGGCTCCATGATGGCTCCGTGTTCCCGTTCTGCGATATTAATGGCACAGGCCCACTATGGGCGCAGGCCAGCATTCACGCAGCAAGAGAAAGAAGAAGAGAAAGCAAATACCAAGTAAGATCCCAGGACTGAATGTCATCCGAATATACAGCGAAATATACAGCGCAGCATTGTAAACTTTGAAAATCACACTTCATTGTGATGCTTGCAAAGGAAGCATTTAGATTTTTTATCGTTCTTACATTTTTTTTACAGTACCCTCAGGGCCCAAAAGGGCGTTACAGAGGGGGGTGGGTACAATAATAATAAAAAATACATGCTCAAACAATTATTAGTATTAAGGTGATAAATTCAAAAGATAATCAGTTATTGAAGTCTTGAAAGATGATGCCTCCTCGATACAGGCGATGGAGGGGGGAAGGCGGTTCCAATCGGCACTGGTTTTCGGCAGAAATGAGTCAGAGAAAACATTTGTGCGACAGAAAGGAATGAACACTTTAAACCGATGATCAAGACGCGACGACGTGTACGAAGGCTCTGAAATTAAGTCTTGTTTAAGCGAGCTGTTTTGGTAAAAGATTTTTCGAAAAAGGCAGAGACGGGAAATTTTTCTTCGAATGTGCAAGTTAATAAGGCCAAGGTTCGACTTCATTAAAGAAACGCTAGATGTGCGGGAATACTTAGAAAGGATGAATCGTGCTGACCTGTTCTGAACTGACTCAATTGTATATGCTAGTGTTTTTTGACCAGGGTCCCAGACAGATGACGCGTATTCTAGCTTCGGTCAAATTAGTGTTTTATAGAGCAGTAACATCAAATGGGGTGGTGCTTTTGAGAAATTCCTGCGAATGTAGCCAAGAGATCTGTTTGCATTTTTCGTGATATGTTCGATGTGCGCATGCCATGAAAGATTACTGTTTAGCTGGATTCTAAGATATTTATAGGAAGTCACGTGCTCAAGGTTAGTTTCATTGATAATATAGCCGAAAGGAGTTGGTGAGTTCGAGCGACGTGAGACAAACATATTTTGCATTTAGTCGGATTTAAGAACATTAGCCATTGTGAGCACCACCTTGAAATGTTATCTAGATCTTTCTGAAGCATAAAGTTATCATACTGATTAGTTATTTCACGGTATAGAACGCAATCGTCGGCAAAAAGTTTAATAGAACTATTAACTACGGCAGGTAAGTCGTTTATATATTAGGGAGAAGATGGGAGAAGATGACAGGAAACCACAGAAGATGGGAGAAGATGACAGGAAACCGAAAGTAGCCCTAAAGGAACATTGTCCGGAACGCTTTTCATACTTGTTTTCATTCATGCAATGCTGATACCCTCTGAGAGGCATCAAACAAGAGTGGATTGGACATAGCTAAACGACCACACAAATGAAATTACACTTGTACTTAAAAATAAACCCCCCTTAAAGGGTGAAATTTCACAGCACTAGCCTTATAATGAAATCCATTTGGGGGTATGGTCTGAAATAATTATATGAATAAGGTGGAAATTTAAATGTCTTTATAATACAACGGTTTTAAATTATCGGAAATGGAATTCATACTCGCGGTTTTTTGTTTCGCCCCAGATATATGTGTGATTGGATTTTAAGACAAAAGTTTTCTTAAGTGACCATGGTAGAATTACGACACGTTGTCATAGCTGTCTCTCACTAAGCTCTTATCTCTCGTATTGATGGCTGCTTTTATTAAAAGCTTGTTTAACGCCTTCCGTAGTCAACACCTTGATATTGTAAACAGCTCTCTCCAACCAACGTGATCTCCAATCCCTGAGCAACTTTTTAAAATTGTGCCTACATCTGCCAAGCCTGCTCAGTTTGTTGATGGCCGGCCCGTACTCTCCATAGCCTTAGAGACCATGCAGCGAACGGTAAGATCTCGAAGGCCATGCCATCGTTGCTGTAGTTCGAACTGCTTCCGCGAGGAGGATGCTGTCTTGTGATGTTCTGCGATCGTTGATGCGTCGTTGCCATGGTCGGAACACCTTATACCCGCCGCTGTGGGATATTTAGGCGGTGCTTAACTTGTCCTTACAAACCACAATTTCGCAGTCTTTTGTGCTGTGCTCATAATAAGAAGGGAACGTATTTCGCACATTGAATTTTTAATCTCTTCTGGTGAGCCTGCTCTCACGGTTCAGCAACACAACAAATCTCACCTCATGAATCCCCACTGGATGGCTAAGCGAGATAAATTCTGATATTGAAGTGATGTGGTGTCATCGAGGGAAAGCCGAGTAAGCGTATCTCGGCTTGGGTTACTGAGAAAACAACGCTCCGCGTATGAGGAGTCTAAGAAAAGTGAACATTCCAACAAGTTGATGCGGATACGTGCAATCAAGGACGCATGTTGTACCCACAATCTCGTGGATACCGACTTCTTTTCAGCTCCATAAGGTACAAAACGGCTCACTTGCCTAGCCTTAATTTGTTCAGTGCGAAAACATTCTAAGGCATTGCTTTGGGCTGAATTCAGATCTGCGCTGAGCTTTTGGGACTAGGTGACCTCTAGCTAGGACGCCCCTGCTAAAGTCAAGGAGCGTGGCAACAGCGGGGCGCGGATCATATGCTTTAGGCGGACGCGTAACCGGCCATCTCTTCAAATTGGCGAGACATGTGTTACGCCACGAAACAAGTGAATGAGAAGGCGTCTGGAGGTAAAAAAAACCGGGCGCCGGCGAAAGTACGAAAGAGCGCGGTTGCGTGGCAAAGTACCGCCACGTAGATGACGGTGTAGGCAACGCTGAGTGAAGTGGGGCTGGTGACACGACGGGAAGCATCGCGGAGGGAAAGGAAAGCCGATGCGCGCTGGGGTCATGTCCTCCGGCAGTTTTTCTTTGCGATGCATACGCATCGGGTTCGTCACGTGATAACATCGTCGTCACGCACCGTCCGGTGTTTGTTCGAGTGAAAGCGTGCGAGGGTGGGTCGACGATGGCGGCTCCATCTGGCGTGCGCGGGGGTAGGAAGCACGCCGTATTCCATCGCACGCATGTTACCTCAGGAGGGGCAAGAGGGGGCATGCGTTTTGTACTTCAGCCGCGAGTGGTTGCGCGGAAGTTATCTGTAAAGCGATATTCATTGGCGCCATAGTCTACGTGAGCCGACAACTGCGTTCTCTCTCGTAAGCTTTCGTTGAAGCGATACACAGAACGAAGGTCACCTCACTCGCTGTTGCTGCCGCGATTCCTCACCACAGCGTTTTGTCATACGAGTGCCCGTGGTGATCGAAGGTGAAGTTCTTATGTTTGACCGAGCGTGCTGGCACGAGGCAGGGTAAGTACATAGTACTAGAATGTTTAAAAAGGAGCGTTCTACTCCCACGGCTGCTGGTTATGTCGAGGAGTCGAGGCTGGTCTTGAATATTATCTTTGATGCGGACAGTGTAAGCGTCAAGGTGCACCGAGGAGCGACAGCGTCGTGTGGGCTATGGCACCCATGCGCTTGCTCGTGCCCTGCTTTCACGAAGGATGACGTCACTGTAACTTTCTTTTTAGATTCCGTCTTTATGATGTATACGCTGTACGCTATACTAGCTTCAAAGAGACACAAAAGTTTCAATATTCCATTATATATGCTTTAGCTGCACGTGTACGTGGTGTACGCCGTGCGCACATAGCGTGCAGTATGCAGAGGCCCATAATCGCTCAAACAATGATAAATATAGATAACATATCAAATGAATGAAAACCGGGATAGTTGGTGTCGATTCCTTGATTGCTTTGTGTGGTGCTTGTATGTATTAACACGAATTTTCAACTCGTTTCTGTACCATGTCATTATGTCAAGCTGCAATAAGTAATCAACTATATCAAACTTATGTAGTTCGTGGCTTGCACTGTGCCAACTAATATCGTATCGTCCGGTGTATAACGCGGGAGTATTTTTTCTAAGATTTTCCAGCCATGCGTCTTAAACAAATAAAAGTTGTATATAAGAATGTGTACTATAATGTAGATAGGATGTGCCGCATGGCTTCAGCGTTGACAAAGACGAAAGTCAAAACAGGGTTACCTAGACAACGTGCGTTTGACGTGAATACTACAATTTTATTTGTAAAAACAGAAATTCGCACGATTCGATTCGATTTGAAAGAGTGCTATTCGCACAGCCTTACTGATTGGTTGAATAAATGTTTCATTCATAATATGCCTTCTTTGCCTAATACGAACAATGAGAATACGGGTTACTGTGCCGGGAGTGGAAGGCGCGACGCATGGATATGGATGTACAACTGGTGTTATAGCCCGAACATCCTGGCTCTAGCCAGGAGAGACTCATGGGTCAGGTTACAGTCCTTTAGGCCACGCGCTGGTTGCATTCACTCCTCGTATGCGTTCAAGACGGAAGTGCTTTTTCCACACCGCATCATCTGCTCGACATTCCCAGGTCAGGTGTTCGGTGTTGGGTTGCACTGGTTGCTTGAAGTTGGGGAAGGTGTACAGGCCGCTGTGGGAGGCGACATGTGTATAGTGGTCAGCGTAACATCTTGCTGACTTGCTTCTGCTTGACGTCTTCCTTAAGTCTGACACTTATTTAGCACCGATGGCGAGAGCAGAAAGCCAGACTAGCCGGAAAAGAAACACTTGTCAGGCACTGGGCAAACCAAGGGTAAGTGTACGACGACAGAACGTACGACGGAACCTCATGGTTGACCTCTTGCCGAGGAACATGCACCCGGAATTCAACGAAGGCAGAAGACGCGCTGGAGCCAAGGCACCGACGGACCTGCACGCGGAAGGCTCCGGAGCCAGATATGTGCACGCAGCCGAATATGCCGGGGCGCAATGGCTTCGCGATCGTGGTGCTCGACTCCGGAGGCAACGTGCGGGCCACCGCCAGCACAACGAGCAAGCAAGCGGAGGAAGCAGTAGAAATAGCCACCGCACTGGCCATCGTAGACCGAGAATGCCACACGATCCTCAGCGACTCCAGACAGGCGGTGAGGAACTACGCCGGGGCCGGGGCGAGGACCTGACCGGGGTGAGGACTTGACCAGCATGCGCCCCGGAAATGAGCGCACATTTTTTGACCCTGTGATAAAAGCCACCATATAGAGCTTTCCAGGTTTGAACGACACCGCTTACGCAAGCTCACATGGAGATTGTATACGGGGTGATGTTAAGTTAGGAATTAATTTCAAGACTTAAAAAATTGTGCTGGCTTACTGAACAGAGCCAACCTATGTGTAGTGCATGTATGTATGTATAGTGTACGTATGTATAGTATAGTGCATAAAATGAATCAGGAGTTTTTGCAGCGGCAACTATTTGTGGTAGACTCCCTCGTGATTTTTTTATGTCAACCGGCGTTAACCGCCTTCCCTTGCTGGAAAACTACATGAAAGGGTCAGTTTCCTTTTTCCAGTTCCCTTATATGTGCTGATACTAAATAAATTGTGCAACTTCTGTAGAACACGTGTGACGCCGTTGTTCCTATCTTTTGCAGTGGCTCTGGTGAAACGTTCTCCTGGTTTGCTACCTGTAACGTGTAGAGCACCTGCACAAGTGAGATGAATGAAAAGCAGGGACAACTTCGAAGAAGTTGGGGCTTTTTCGCCAGGTTTATGTAAAAACAAACCGTTGTTCCTGTGAACTTAATTACAGTGAAGGACCTCTGGGTGTACCATTAGGTTTACTCAAATTTCTGCTCAGCATCACCACTCATTCTATCTTGCTCCGCGTTAGTTGAATCAATGCTGTCAAATCAAAGAGCTTCCCTGGGAGAGTCAAAAGCACATTGACATCTTCAGGCACCCCTAAAAACGAGGAAAAAAGAACGCGCAACTCACCACCTTTGCAATTTTAGCCTACTTCTGCTTAGAAATATTCTATACTTCGTTGAACTCTGCCTAATGTACCTTCCACACCGCATCACCGCTTAGGAGATCGTCGTATTTCATCTATACGTCTTCTGAAGTTGATCGTTTTTGGTAGCCCTGGCTTTTCGTGTACAAGTGTCAAAGGATTTGAATAAAACTGAAGGTGTTCCCCTGGAGAAATTCCTGTCATACTACCCAAGGCGCTTAGGTGGTTGGTTGAAATTAACATTTTAAAAGGCAAGGATGATAAACAAGAGAGAACATATCAAATTAGTAAGATTAAAAGAAATACTCAGCAGTTCGAAAGGGGAAGCGACTACACGAATGACCAATTTGTTCTTTTATTGCAGCGCATCTGGGCAACGCCTACATAGAAGTTTTTCAATATTAGCTTTTCCTTTTTAGAATATAGATATTGAATTCTTTTTTATCAGACCAACCTGGAGTCTACGTGCAGTTTGCTTTATCAAGCATGACATAATCATAAGCACTTTCTGTTTAAAAAATTTTGGAGGCATTTTTTTTTTTTGCCTTGACACGCCTGACAAGTACAGTGTACATATTATGAGCGATAAATGTGAAGCCAATTGAGAAACGCCAAAATTGAGCGCAGAAAGCATTGTTATGACTTTCTGTGCCGGGTTACTGAAACAGCCGATTGAAGGACCACTAGAGAAGAAAGCAGCCAAATACAAAACTAAAAAATCATTTGCATGTGCCCTAATGCTTCACGCTTGTAACTTTCATCGTCTCTCATCGAAATTGCAACCTCTGGTTCATGGATCCTCGTAGTGAATAGTGGAACACTTTTAAACAGTGAAGTCAACCAAGGGTGAGTCGCGACGCCAACTGCATAGGTCGTGAAGATAGCTAAACAGTAACACAAGAAGCACATGTTTGCTACCATACTCGATCGCACAGCGTTCTGCCACACGTCCTCTCTGATTAGAAAAAGCGTATCTGTAAGACTTTGCATCATTCTGTGGCATTCACAAATGTTGACATACCAATCCGTCGTCGAACATCTTCCCGTCCACAAAATTAATTTCGGAGTTGACCTAGCAATTGCGAAAGAGAAATAGATTTATTCACCACTTGAGAGGCTGCTCTACAATTAAAGCCGAAAATGTGAAACTTGGGTGGTCTAAGCGTATGGTTTAAACGTAATTACAACTCTACATTTCCAGCGCATCTTTCCAGTAAGCGTACACCAGTCGGTGAACACAGTGAAAATGTTTACAGTCTAAATAATAAATGGACAATTTTTTTCCACCGCGGTCTTTATGTAAACTGCGGGAGGTGTTAATTTTTCTTCACCTAACCACGATGACAGCGCAGAGAATGAAATACTTTAAGAGCAACGCGGGATCTCGTGGACCATTGTCCACAATTCTCAATTTAGGTCCTTCCTACAGTGGTCTGCATGCCGCGTAATTTACGTGCATGGTATCCATTACTTTTGCCCTTCTTTTATGCCCTTTATATTATTCCCACAGCACCAGACAGAAACCATCTTCATCAGGGCTTAACAAGAAGCTGTAACTATATATATATATATATATATATATATATATATATATATATATATATATATATATATAACTCCTAGAAAGCTTGATTGCCCAGTGCATCACTCTATATCCCATTTCTGAAATCTGAAGTAGACGAACACTGTTATAATACGCACTTTCATATGCACCCATGACTTGTGCACAGGGCATTCTCAGTACTTTCTCAGAATTGTACACATTTTAAGTACAGCGTAACTTTCTTGATAAAATGGATCCGCTTAAACTTGTGTAATTGCGATAGCTGTTTTTGGTATTGAGCCAGTTGAATGGTAGACTGTGCTCCAGTTTTTTTTAGTATGTTGTATATTTTCATGAAATTTGGCGCAACCTTTCAATATAAAAGGAATAATATTGTTTTTGACTACGGCTGTATCTTTTTTTTTTGTTTCAACGAAGAGAAGTAAAGATGTATTGACATCATTTCAAGCGTTTGCCATTTAGAACATTTATCCGTTTCCTTTGAACAATAAAATTAGCGTTCATGCAGCAGTAATTTTACGGAGCCTCGTCGCTTTAGAGAATCTTAGAGGTTAGGCTTTGTTGCTACTACATATTGTAAGGAATATTGCAAATAAGAGTATTGCAAAACATAGCGAAATTGCGTCTTGTAACTATAGATTAAGCATCGTCTAATTATCGCTCAGATGCTGGTATAAGCTGTTTCGACCATGGGAACGACGTATCAAAGTGCACGGCACATCACGAGACAAAATCCTCCTCCAGGAAGCCGTTCTGGTTACCGCAACGACGCCATGGCCTTCGAGATCCTCCCAGCAGGATCTCGAAGGCATGGGAAGGTCGGGTCGGCCATGCACAAATTGAGCACGCTTGGAAAATTTAAGAAAAATTCCGAGAAGTTTCCAAGAGGTTGGAGATCACGTAGCTTGGAGAGGGCTGTTTAGAATATCAAGGTGCTCACTGCGGAAGGCGTTAAACAAGCTTTTAATCAAAGCAACCATCATGGTGAGAGACACGAGCTGAGTGAGGGACCACTATGCCGCGGTGTCTTAATTTTGACATGGTTACTTGAACAAGCATTTAGTTTCAACTGCAATCGCACATACACCTGGGGCGCAGAGAACTCTAAACCCATTTTCATTCCAAGGCTTTTGAATTTCCGCTTAGTCATATACTTCTTTCAGGCCATTCCCCCCGATGGATATTATTGCAAACCTTGCACTGTGAAATCTTGCCCTTTTAGAGGTGTTTATATTTAGAACAGGTCCAATTTCATTTCTGTGTTCTAAATCTACTCGATTCTTGGTTGGCCCCTCTTAGTGGGTATCAGCCTTTGAAGACCAGCAATAAGAGCGCTGCGGTCAATGTTCCTTTAGTGCTAGTTTCGGTACCGCGTCATCCGCTCCCACAATGTAATAACGATAAAATCTATATACTTCCTTTGCTAGCCTCCCAGTGAAATTTCGTTTACTCTGCTACATTGTATATTTAGGTGCATATTCGGTTGACATTGAATCCTAAAACCTAATTTGGTATCTGCTTTCTCTTCTTCTTCCTCTTGGCGCGTGCATGCTGGTCTGCGCCCACGTGAGCACGGGCCATTAATTGCTCAGAACAGGAACACGTCGCCATCATGGGGCCACGAAATCAGTTGCTTGGACAACCGAAAGAAATGACCCGTCCGGCAGGCCTCTGGAGTCATTTGCTGGCACCATTACAACGGTATGTCTGAAACGTCTTCCGGCATTCGCTAAGTTTGTTTTTTCTCGCTTCTGTTCTATTCCAATAGACACAGGGGTGAAGGACAGTTAGTTCCGATAATTGAAGCAGGGAACTTAGCGGGCCACTGACGAAAAGCATGAAGTACAAGAATTACCGGGCGCTGTCACTTCTTTTCTTCCTTTGCATTGATTCCTATGCACAAACGATGGGAAACAGAGCGCAATGGGATGCAAACTTGCTGAAGCCTAATTTACAGAAACCAAAACGTGCCTAAACCTAAGCGGGAGCATCTGACGAGTTTACGCGGATTGAATCAACACTGTGGCGCGCAGTGGTTGACCGGGTCGTTCAGCTTTTGTCAAAATTTGGATTACGCAGATCTTTTCCCTTGCATATAGGGGATTCCATTCTCGTGGCGCTCCTGATTCTCACTATCTCTGTGCACTGAGTACGGGGTTGTTTTCCATCTCTAGTGTGTTTAAACTTACGGCACGCCAACGTGGCTTATGTACTTTTGACAAGCAGTGTGCATTAGAGAAGCCAATATCGTCATATACTATGAAACGCTTTTTTCCTTGTTCTCTTTCTCTCTTCTCCTTTTAGCTGTTTACACAACGCAAAGTTACTTTGTCGTTAGGGCGTTAGGGCGTTAGCGCGTTGGATGGCCGTCTACGATGGCTACACTCAATGAAATCGCAAGGCAGTAACGTTAGCCCACACAGGTTTCTTTCAGAATTGGCGCGTTTCTGGCTTTGCTCGCTGCCGCCGCAGATACCAAATGAGTTGTATTTACGAAAGTTTGTGTTCTTCCGGCGGTCTAATTCTTAGCGCACTCCTGGAGTGCATTCATGCGAAATGCCTTCGGGTGGCTTTCCTGGGAGATATCGCATTTATTTGTACAAGGTTATATCCACCTACTGCAATCGGTGACATTACTTTATTATTTGAGACGTCAATTTTTACCCAAGAGATTCCTGAAGTTACAAAACTTGAAAAGTATCAACAATCAAGTTTAGAAATCTATCTATCCATCTATCTATCCATCCATCCATCTATCTATCTATCTATCTATCTATCTATCTATCTATCTATCTATCTATCTATCTATCTATCTATCTATCTATCTATCTATCTATCTATCTATCTATCTATCTATCTATCTATCTATCTATCTATCTATCTATCTATCTATCTATCTATCTATCTATCTATCTATCTATCTATCTATCTATCTATCTATCTATCTATCTATCTATCTATCTATCTATCTATCTATCTATCTATCTATCTATCTATCTATCTATCTATCTATCTATCTATCTATCTATCTATCTATCTATCTATCTATCTATCTATCTATCAACTCAGAAATATGGCATTAGCGCCAAGCTGGTTTAATAAGTATAATTATTCTAGAGCTTATGATGAACACTGTTGTCGAATGTCTGAACGTAATTATGCAGATTTTCGTACTCAAGTCTCGGACGAAAATATTTTTCCGTCTAACAAATTCGGTCTATATAAAAATGACATCTAAAACTTATCTTTAGGAATAATTATATAAACTAGAAGTACGCAGTAAGATACCAAATATATTCGTACTTTGGGTGTGTCCGAATAGTATTCGATAAACATACGGAGAATTGAACCTCTCTGAGGTCCGAATGTGAGATCCGAATTTGTACCAAAAGAAGAAAGATTAATTAGCTGCGTGAAAAGGAGAGAATGCAGGCAAAAGCGTAGTGCACAAACCCAATTTCCGACCATCGCTACTCGTTGCACAACTAGGAGGCAGTTACGACGCAAACCCGCCTATGTGGCAGGCCTGTGCACTCTACTTTATGGCGTCATGCAACGTGGACGGAAATTTACACTGCAATGCCAACGCTTCTTTGATAGCAGGAGGCCGATGCAATTCGATCCGTGACGTCATGCTACCTTGCCCGATTGCCATAAAATCCAATGGGGGTGTTCCCGAGTAGCCGTTGGGTTTTTGACGTCCCCGCTATCATCACTCCTACCTTGGCAATCGAAATCAGGGGCAGGTAGCATGACGTCATGAATAGAAGTGAACACGCCTTGTGCCATCTATGCGGTGCTGATAAGGCGCGGTGATTTCGACGTCACCGTTTTGGTCGCACCGGTCCGAGCAACAGAAATTTCGGCCTAGGCAGCATCATGTCATACAGGAGAGAGCATACACCTGATGTCTATGAGCCGCTGCAAAAGCCATTTGTGACGAAAGCGGTGACGTCAAAATCACCGCAGACTAGACGGGAGCATTCGATGCTTTCTATGGCATTCGGGCAAGATTGCATGATGTCAGAGTTTAAAGTGCACCACCGTTGGGCTATCTAGGAGCCGTTGTTTGATGTTACGGCAATTGTTCGTTTATTCAAACTTTCCAGTGACTGTGATGGATTGCACCCTCTTTCATCAGGTTTGGCGTGGACCTAGCTGTCCTAACATTCCTCGTAGTTGCCGGGACAATCTACGGCCTTTTGAAGTTGTACGGCGCTCAAAACTACCCACAAAAGAACATTTCGGCCCAAAGGGAGCATATTCCAAGGAGCTTCTACGACGCGGACAACATATCGGGGTACAGCGATAACATAGTGCCGGACATACTGCACTTGGTAAGGTGAGTCAGTTAATTTGAGAAGTTGAGCACTTCTTGGGGCTATCATACAGCGATGTATATTACTTCTAGGATGCCTGTAGTAATATCATCGCTCCCTGTTCTTTTGAGAACTGAAGACACTAAAAGGTTATCAACAGTTTATCGCTCAGTTTAATGCACGTCATTGTCCTGATTGTCCTGACCGTCCCTGCTTGCAACAGTATGCCGAATGCGTAATAGCTAGGACACTGCTGTCAGCAATAATATCCTTGCTTATGTCCGCGCTGCCGGACACATGTTTTTGCGCAATCACTAAGTAATGAATCCACGATACCAGAGTGTTCGCATTGCAGGAAATTTACACCTCAGAATACCCAATTCCTTTAAAAAACAAGCTTTTTTAATCGAAAGTTTGGGGTTGGTGCTTGCCACATCTGTTTTAGCCGATCTTACGCCCAGGTAACCGCTGTATACTGTAGCGCTCTCTCCAGGATCGGCCCTCCAAAGTATGCCCGTCCACCCTGGATACATTGTCGAAGCAAAGCGGGCCAATAAAAAAAGAAACAGTAGGAAGCGCAGTCACGTGTCTCACGTGGTTTGTGCAAAACGCTGTGCAGAGTATAAAGTGTTGCGTGGCACTTGTTTATCCGCTTCACGAAAGCTCCACGATCACGTGACCGAGAAATGTGTAAAGTATGGTGTTTCCACTGCCTGCACTACACTGCGTAGGTGACAACCATTACCCAATAAATCTGAAGCCTCTGGCCCCATACGGTGGTAATTGGATGTGCACTTTCAAGTAAAAGGGACAATATCACCTCATTTTCGGGCAATAAATATGCATTACATGTTGCCTGTCACACAGATAGCTTGAAAATTTTGAGCTCTGCAGGTGGGGTACACTGGGGTATACAACATGTGTCCTAATTTTTTTTATGCCGCACTTGAAGCGCTGACATAATGAAGTATAATATGGATGGAATTGAGCATGCTCTCGAGAAAGTAGGAAGCTTAAAAGCAGTGAAGAAGAAACTAGGAATAGGTAAGAATTAGATGTATGCGCTGAAAGACAGAGCTGGCAATATAATTACTAATATGGATAAGATAGTTGAGTGGCTGAGGAAATCTATAAAAATTTATACAGCACCTTTAGCATCCACGACGATAATAAAAGAGGGAATAGTCTAGAGAAAAGTGGGAGGGCAGCTAGGGAGGACAAGGTAACAGTAGATTTGTTGAAGGATGGTGGACAGATTGTTCTAGAAAAAGTGGCCACCCTGTATACGTTATGCCTCATGACTTCGAGCGTACCGGAATCTTGGAAGAACGCCAACATAATCTTAATTCATAAGGAACATGACGGCAAAGACTTGAAAAATTATAAACCGATCAGTTTATTGTCGGTTGCCTACAAAGTATTTACTAAGGTAATTGCAAATAGAATTAGGAGCACGTCAGACCTCTGTCAGCCAAATGACCAGGCAGGATTTCGTAAAGGCTACACAACAATAAACCATATTCACACTATCAGTCAGGTGATAGAAAAATGTACGGAATATAACCAACCCTTATATATAGCTTCCATTGATTACGAGAAAGCGTTTGATTCAGTCTAAACCTTAGCAGTCATGCAGGCATTACGGAATCAGGTTGCAGACGAGCCGTGCGTAAAAATACTGAAAGATATCTATAGCGGCTCGTCAGCCACCATAGCCCGCCATCTAGAAAGCAACAAAATCCCAATAAAGAAGAGCGTCCTCCACGAGATACGATCTCTCCAATGCTATTCACAGCGTGCTTACAGGAGGTATTCAGAGACCCAGATTGGGAAGAACTGCGGGTAAGAGTTAATGGACAATTTCTTAGTAACTGGCGATTCAGTGACAATCTTGCCTTGCTTTGTAACCCAGGGGACCTATTGCAATGAATGCTCACTGACTTGGACAGGCAATGCAGAAAGGTGCGTCTAGAAATTATCGGAAGAAAAGTAAAGTAATGTTTAACATTCTCGGAAGAAAACAAAAGTTTACAATAGGTAGCGAGGCACTCGGAGTGGTAACGGAATATATCTACTTAGGGCAGGTAGTGACCGCGGATACGGATCATGAGACTGAAATAATCAGAAAAGTATGATTGGGCTAGGGTGCGTTTGGCGGGCATTCTCAGATCATGAACAGCAGGTTTCCATTTTTTCTCAAGAGGGAAGTATATAACAGCTGTGTATTACCAGTGCTCACTTACGGGGCAGAAGCCTGGAACCTTACAAAAAGGGTTCTGCTTAAATTGAGGACGATGCAGCGAGCTATGGAAAGAAGATTGATGGGTGTAACCTTATGGGATAAGAATAGAGCAGATTCGGTGAGGTAGCAAACGTGGTTAATGACATCCTAGTTTATATCAAGAAAAAAAAATAGGCATGGGCAGGGAATGTAATCAGGACGGAAGATAACGGATGGTAATTATAGGTTACGGACTGGATTCCAAGAGACATGAAGTGTAGCAGGGGGCGGCGGAAAGTTAGGTGGACGGTTGAGATTAAGATGTCTACAGGGACATCATGACCACAAATGGCACATGACAGGGGTAGTTGGAGAAGTATTGGAGAGGCCTTTGCCCTTCAGTGGGCGTAGCCAGGTTGCTGCTGATGACGATGATGAACCGCAAAGCAGGCTGGCAACGCTGAATTGTGGCAAAATGAATTGGCACCCTCGGTAACGGTTCCCTCGAGGACCTGAAGCCGGTATCGAAGACTCTGCTTTTCTCTGCTGCAAACACCGGAATTGAGGGCTGCAGGAAACGGAAATACGTCATGGCCGCCATGATGCGTCTTTGTTTCGGCATGTGCGTTTTGACGGTTCGCTGTTTCTTTCTATAGCGTGAGCGAATGAATTGTGGGTGCAACTAAAATTCGGCGTTCTCGCTGCAAATTATGTTGCAGTTAACACTTACTCTGCAATGCTTGCTTTATAATTAGCAAGCTTGGAACACTGCCTTAACAGGTATTTGTTGTTAAATGCAATCATCTTGACATCTGTGCAGGTTCAATAGACCCGAGGTGGACTTTATTGACGTGGTGGCGTTCCGCTCCATGTACTTGAACCACCGGCCCGAAAAGATATACGTTCACTGCAGTCCTTGCGGCTTTGTAGGGAACCACACTCGCTTTCTGGAAGGCATCAACTTCACCTTCATGCCTGCAGTTTTCCCCGAGGAGGTTTTTGGCATACCTATAAAGGTAAATGAATGCGCTTGAGCCAGAGATCCTTGTGCTCCTGCCACTTATATATTTCCCACAATTATCGCTAGAGTGAATTGTGGCGCTGCTAAGTACTCTCCCAGACAGAGTGGTTGTACTCCTCCAGGTCGAGTGTTTCTACTTGCCAAAACAGAGGTCTTGTACTCTTTACCGAAAGATTTTAATCCTTCAGAACAGAGTGCTAGTACTCTTTCGAACAGTGTGAAAGCACCCTCGATGTATAGTCATGGTCATGTTAGCGGGGATTCCCAATAATTACATTTGGGGAATATTTAATTCCTTCAAAAGCAGCTCTTCCACTTATGCTTGATACATTGGATGTGGTCTGTAGTCGCCGAGTTACTCAAATGGAAAATTTTTTTCTCTAAAACGGTCGAAATCGTTATTAATCAGTCACAAGGAAACTGAATAATAATTTCAGAAACATACTGACGCACACATAAAATGAGATTGCAATGATGCCCACGAAATTTACAACAGATCTTCGAATAAAACACAAGTACTTGCTGCGAAGTTTCATCACTATTACAGTGTAGAAATATCAATTATATTTGTGTGGCTCCAGTTTTTCAAAAATAATGTTTACGATGTTAAGGTAAACACAGAACAAACGTGCGCAAACTAGCAAAGTATTGACACTACGCTCGAAACAATATGTGCCAAATTACTGGCGAGTAAGCGCATCTCTAGCACGAAACGAATGCACTTATTCAGTATAGGTTACCAGATGAGCTGCTAGGTATTCGGCTGGTAACATAGAAAATTTGTGGAAGAAATGATTTTTTCCGCCATATTCTAAGACAGCAACTCATGTGATAACGTCCTATACAACATATGGATTTTCCTGAGCACAGTGCATTCAGAAATGTTTCGTATATTCTCATGTGACGCCGCAGGTCTAGCTTTGGTTACACATATTTCACATAACGCTATTCATGTATGGGCTGCGCCCCATTGTTTTTAAGCGTGTCTTCTCGTGGCTCTGCCAATATATCTCCCCTGGTCTGAAAGCGGTACGGAGGCGTATAATATTTCCCATTCGGTTGGCGTCCTCATGAAAGTAGTTTCCTGGTGCGGTTAGGAGTGATCCGTTACCCTTTCTCACAAATAAATAAAATTAAATTTACAATATTACTTAGTTTGTAGCAAGTGGGTATAAAACTGCAAGGTGCATTGGCACTATAATCTGGGGCATAAAATATTTTGTCAGATATGGTAGCTTTTCATTCCGCATCACGATATGAACGCTATGCTTCTGAGTTAGAGCTTGTATAATTACATGGTGAATTACTGTTACTACTTGAAAATACAATCTAACTAAAGTTTAGCATGGATGTAAGCCGGATGTACATGGAAAATCGTATGTGATGAATATGATGCATTAGAACAGCGACAAGCAAAAGTAGAGGAAGGACAGTGCACGAAAAAGACAAAGAAGCAAATCATAAATTTGGAAAGGCACCATCCTGTTTTACGGATCCCTTCCATGCACATGGATTTTGCATGCGGCTATGCGTATACTTGCAGGATAAACCAACTACCTGAAACCAAAACTTCTTCTCCCTACTTAAGTGGTTAAGGTGCACTAAAGTAGGAAAAATTATCGGACTTTTCAGAATCCTACATTCGTCTCAATACAAATATATATGTGTATAGGAAGACCATGACAGTGCCTCACTGTGTGCTCGATTTAAAGTCCTCAAATATACTATGGTCAGAAATGCTTTATTTCATTTTACTTTATAAAAATTATGCCCGCACAAACCATCAAACTTATGGGGCTTTTGCTTGAATAACACAATATGCTCACATCCACCAGTTGATGAGCAAGTGCTCATTGCAGATGCTCTCAGTTCTTATCGCTGAACAGAACCCCGACTCCATAGCATACTTGCTTGGCAAGTACATTGAGTCACCCTAATCAAATCTAATAAATTTCGCGGCTGCTTCCTAATGATAGCAATTCTGTTAATCGCTGTATATCATTGCACCTCTTGCATTCACAACAATAAATATTTCATTCAATTATTGATTTCTGCTGAACAGCTCTTTTGGTTGTTTCGACACGCGCGGTTAGGATGGGCTCAACGCTAGAAAAAACCCCACACTACTTTTTTTTGCTTCTTCGCAGGTCACTTTCGGCTGAAAACTTCTCTAACAGTTTTGGACGCTTTTCTGGCCACTGAATAAGAGTGCCTTTCATTCGGGCCGTGTAGTCTGGCGTGTAGAACCTCTTTCTTCCGGACACTTAGACAAGATCTCTTCTTTGATAAGGCATTCACGGAAAACGGATTTTCCTCGTAGAAACATTGCATGTCCTACTCTTAAGAGTCATTTACGTCTTTCTTCAAAATATATTTATGAAACTCACGTTATTAGAGGGCAGCTTTTGACTGCCTCGTCTATAAATTCCTGTGCAAGGTACAGCGTTCACTGCGCCTGGAACCTCCTCATGAAAATTCTGCATATCCTTAAAGAAGCACCTAATATGTGAAATACTCTGACTGACAGGATTGTCTTCATAGGTAGCACTACAGATGAAGACTAAGAATAACTGCGTGCTTGGACGATGTGCTCAAAAGCACCTACTTTACATTGGTAGGAGGATGTGCTGAATAGTAATTTACCTTATATTGTGTAGGTTGCGCAAAATATTTCAGTGTTACTCAATATGGTGTAGCAGGTCTGTTTGGCACAAAACGGTGTTCGTTCTTGCTATAGATTCCCCAAAGAACGCTTTAGCAAACCTACAAGCTATTGAGCGCCTTATTCTACCTCGAGAGTGTGTTGTGTTGCGCAAAGTTAGAACCACCATAGGATGTTATGCTAAGCCTGACTTATAGCGATGCTATATGTTAGAAGTTATAGTGTTGGTGCCAAACATAATATTCTGCTTCATTACGTGCGCCTAGGCTAGAAAATGTTATCTGTATAAGTGGCTGAATGGTACCTAAGGCACTAGGGACTAAATGTTACTTAGTTTTATGCATTCGACAGAGGACAGGTCTGAAATCGACGGCGCATTGTTTGCTCTACACCTGCATTTGCCGCGCAGGACTCTCACCACGCTACCGACGTGCTCCGCATCAAAGCTCTGATGAAGTACGGAGGCTACTACTTTGACAAAGATGTGTTCGTGATTCAATCTCTGCGACGCTTCCTCCGATACGAGGCAACCATGGCCATTTGCGATCGCGACAACATGGGAAACCAGGCGATATTCTCTCACAAGAATTCGCGCTTCCTTCGTCTCTACCTCGACACCTACCGTCAGTAAGTCGGGTGGTACTACTTTACTACTATACTGATAGTATTTCTGCCCTGCGAAACGGGTTCGATGGTTGGGAGCGAATAGAATCGCCCTAGTATAGGAGCCTACAGTCAACATACTTCCCTCTGCAGAACGAAAAAAAAAATGCTACCACAAAGCGCGCATGCTTGGACGCGGAAAACGCTAACGCGCCGCCATGATACAGCAATTTGATGTTTGCCAGTTCACCAGACGAAGGCCCAACTTAAGCGCGAACATAGCAATGAAAACCATACTCTACAGGATTTTATACTGAGGTGGAGCATTGAAGCCTCTTGGTATTTAAGGAGGGTGTCTTCTATGGCCCAGTGCAGGTGAAGTTGAGTTCTCAGTGTGAATCAAGAGCAGGCGTGAATGAGGAGAGGCGATTCAGAGAAGACCCAGAGCATCAAGGATTTGGGAGTTGAAAAGTTGGCTTGTTTAGAGGTCCATGCACTTACCCTTTCAAAAGCACGCAACTTAAAAAAGAAGAAGGAAAGCATCGGATCTTTCTAGGAAAAAAATGCGGAATGAAGACCACATACAGTATATACGCGCGTCAAGTGAAGATGCTTATTTTCGCGTTACAATGGAACTAGTTGGAATATTTTGCAAGCTTATTTCTGCATGTCGCAGTATAATTGCGCAGGCCGCAATACAATTTCCATCATGGCGGTGGCTTTGAGTGTTTAACTTTCTTGGCCTGGTAATTATATATCTTTTTTTATATTTTAAATATTCTACCATCTTCTCGTAGGCACGTTCGGCAGTTGTTGTTATGAATGTATAAGACTACAAAAACTAAGTCGCAAGAAAAACATATCGTGGAAAATAACACAAACAACAATTGTACGAAATAACATACTTAGTAAGAATAACTTGAAAGCGACGAAGAAAAAAACAAGGCTGACAGTCACTTTAGCATGCACTAAAGATGAAGAGGAAAGCTTGCACGATCCCGAGACATTCGAGAAGTTAATAGGCACTCTCATTCGAACGCATTGTTACATCATATCACTTGTTTGCTACATGGAATGATCGTTAGTTGGAATGCCTTAATTAACTCTGCCCTTATTCAAACTGTCTTAATTGCCTTTGCCTTAAGACCAATAGTCATAGGTTCCATCATTACTGCATTCGAAGAGGTGGACGCTTCCAGGTTAACCCCGATCATTCGCGCTTCACCGGAAGTTTTCCGAGCACGCGAACAGGATTTTAACTTGGGCCTAATCCTCAATATGGGTAAACAACTTTTCATAATGTGCAATGTAATGACAAAAGCTTGCTAACGTGTTGAATGTACTACAATATGATCATCGCTATAAATTTCTTTGTGAAGACAACTGCTTACAATGCGACACCAATTCAAGTATTTCATATATATATATATATATATATATATATATATATATATATATATATATATATATAGCATCGCTTCTGGTTCAGGTTCGACTCGATTTGAAGAGTACTATTCGCACAGCCTTGTTGATTGGTTAAATAAATGTTTCATTGATGATATTCCTGTTTTGCCTAATACCAACAATGGGAACGTGGAATACAGTGCCGGGAGTGTAAGGCGCGATGCAACAAGATGGATGTACAACTGTTGTTAGAGCCCGAATATCCTGGCTACAGCCAGCACATTCTGATCTGCTACAGGCAGGAGTGGTCGGATCCACTTCTCGTATGCGCTCCTGATGGAAGCACCTTTTCCACACCGCATCGTCTGCTTGACACTCCCAGGTCACGTGTTGGGTTTTGCGCTGTACTGCTTGCTTGATGTACAGGCCGCTGTAGGAGGCGCCATGTGCGCAGTCGGCAGCGTAAGATCTTGGTGAATTCTTTGATTTTGACGTCTAGCTTAACCCTGACACTTACTTCGCACCTCTGCACATCTGACGTGAGCACAAAGCCAGATTATCCGGAAAAGAAATACTTGTCCGGTTTTTCGAAAACCAGGAGGAAGTGCTAGGCAGTTGGGAGTTATGGAGTCTCTTACCTGCATTAATACCTCCTTATAGAAATTGCTACGAAGCGCCTGGAGATGTGGGGGCACATTATCACATCAAAGGTCCTGCTTTTCATTGTGCAGGTTCAATGACTCGCTTTGGTATTGGAACGCGGGCCAGGTGCCCTTCAAGGTTCTGTTCCAACCCCATCCGCACCTCGTCCATGTAATGTACTACGGCCTGGAAACCGGATGGGACATGGTGGGCGTCCTGTACGAGCCGCACGCCTACCCGTACTGGCGCAACGCTTTTGCCCTACACTTCCTGTGGCGTTCACGCTCGGCGTCGCCACACGATGCATTGCACGCCGCACCGTTTAACGAAACCAACATCCGAGACGTCGACAATGCCTTTGGAGAGATAGCGCGCTCGGTTCTGTTCGGAACGTCCGCCTTCGTGCCCCCGGAGGCCCCCATCCTGAGCGTCGCCGAGCTCGCGGCCAGAAAGGACCGGGGCGAGGACCTGACCAGCGTGCGCCCTAGAAATGAGCGGCCATTTTATTACCCCGTGATCAACACCACCAAGTTTAAACGCCATCACTGACGCAAGCTCACACGGATATCGTTTACGCGGTGCTCTTAAATTTTGAATAACTTCACAACTTAAAAAAGTGTTTTGGTTTGCCGAACAGGGCCAGCGTGCCTAGGCTGAAGTGTTGTGATGTATAGCGTATAAAAAGTTTGTTGAGCTTTTGCAGCGGCAACTGTTAATGGTTGACTCCCTCATGGTGTTTTATGTCTACCGGCGTTCACCGTCTTCCCTTTCTGGAAAACTACACGAAAGGGTCAAGTTAACTCGAATTTCTCTTCAGCATCACGACTCATTTCATCTTGATGCGCGTTTCTTGGACCAGTGCTGTCGAATTAAAGTGCTTCCTTGGGAGAGTCAAAAGCCCAGTGGCTTTTCAGGCACTTCAGGTACTCCTGGAAACCAAAAAAGAAAAAGAACGCCAGCCCCTATCTTGGCCATCTTAGCCTACTACTTATTAGAAATATTCGCTACTTGGTTGAACTCTGTCTAATAAGGAGGAGGAGGAGGAAGTAAACTTTATTGCCCTAGAAAGAGTAATTCTGCGGTCGGGCCGGATGTCTTCATCTTCTAATGGTTGATGCCGATCTCCGGCCTGCATGGTTGGCGCCCCTATTCCAGGGCACCACTGAGCGTGGCTGCTCGGCGGGCGTGATCCACCAGCCTCCGTTGGAGGCTAGGGTCGCCGCAAACTTTCTTCTACTTAGGAGACCATGATATTTCATCTATACATATCTTCTGAAGTGTCTTGTCTTTGGTACTTCTGGCCTTTCGATTACAAGAGTGAAAGGGTTTAAATGAAAATTAAGGTGTTTCCCAGCGAAATTCCTGACATACTACATAAAATGTTTAGGTTGTAGGTTGCAATTTACGTTTAAAATGGCAAGAATAGAAAGAAGAATAAACATAAATCAGTAAGGGTAATGCAAGAGAAAAAAAAAGGAAAAAAGCAATTCTGATGTATTTGAATAGAGAAGCGATATGCGCGAACGATCAACTTGTACTATTAATGCAGCATAGCTGAACAAAGCCGTAATAGAGCTTTTCCTTTGTTATCGTTTTGTTTCTTCTATAAAAAAGATATGGAACTTTCTTAGAGCCAACCTGAAGTCTACGTGTAATTTGCATTATCAAGAATGACATAATAATAGATACTTCCCGTTCAATAAATTGTGAAGTCATTTCATTTTAGCCCTCTTTAAAACACCTCACCACCTCAAAAGTGAGGGTAGAAAACGTTACTACTTTCTGTGACGTGTTACTGAAACCACCGATTGTAGGACCATTTTCCACAAGAATAGGGGGAAAAAATTAAGAATATCATTTGCATGGACCCTAATGCTTCACACTTGTCCTCCTTTATCGCCTCTCGTGGAAACTACAACCTCTCATTCATGAATGCTTGTTGTGAATAGTTGACCACTTTTAAACAGTTGAGAAAAGAGGGGTGAGTCGCGACGCCAACTGCATAAGTCGTGAAGAAAATTAGGCAGCAAGCCTGGAAGCGCATGTCTGCGGCCATACTCGATCCCACAGCGTTCGGCCATACGTCCTCTCTGATGAGAAAAAGCGGAGGTGTAAGCCCTTGTGTAATTCTGTTGTGTTCACAAACGTTGGCGTACCATTCCGTCGTCAAAGATCTTCATCTCCTCATAATTCATGCTGGTGTTGGCATAAAAAAATGCAAAAGGGAAATGGATTTATTTAGTACTGGAGGGGCTGTGAGCTACGAGCTAAAGCAAGCAAATGTGAAACTGTATCGCTCCAAGGGTGTATTTAAACCTTTGTTGCAACTCATGAATGTTCAGAGCATCTTTGTAATGTGCGTTCACCAGTCGCTGAACACATTGCAAATCTTTGCCGTGTACGTGAAAAATGGTGTATTTCTTCCGCTACGGTCTTTTTGTAAAACGAGGGAGGTGTTCATTTCTCTTTTCCTAACCATGATGACAGCGCAGAGAATGAAGCAGTTTCGAAGCCATGCGTGATCTAATGGGCCTTGCTCCACAATTTGAAGCTTTTATGCAGTCGTCTGCATGCCGCGTAATTTACGTTCTTCTTATACGTTCTTTTCCTCTTCTTTCTATGCCCCGTTTATAAATCCCACAGGGAAGAGAGAAACCATATACAGGAAGCTGTAGCTCGGCATCTCCTTATACAAATAAATGTGCAAGGAGAAATCATTCTTATCACCGAACACCAAACAAATTTTCTGTAATATTTATGGCATTTGAAGTCGAGGTTTTGATGGAGGCTCTTCTGGTGAGGAGGCACCATGAAGACGGGTAAAAAGAAGGACACGGACCACTGAAAGAATACAAGAATAGACGTTTCGGCTCCCCCCATACGGGAGCCTCGTTCACAATGAAATAAAGGACGTGGTGGCAGGCCTATTGCATTTAAATATATATATATATATATATATATATATATATATATATATATATATATATATATTTCAAGGATTTCTGACGAAGGCCGTGCCCCCGCCAAAACGTTACCACATTAAATATGGAATTTTCGTAAGTGTGCTCCTTCGTTTATTAAACTCTATATATACATATATATATATTTATATATATATATGGCAGGGATCAATATTTATTTACAGAACTGTCTTTTTGTTCGAACATTGTTTTGTTGAAAACTACAAATAAACTTTAGTGCCCAGTGCATAACTCTATATCACAATTACGAAATGTGCAGCAGAAAAAATTGATATACCGTATGGCACACTCATATACACCCACGATTTGTGATGAATAGGGCATATGCCCAATACTCTAAGAATTGTAACACATTTAGTTAAAAAGTAAATTCCCAGATAATGGATGTGGTTGAACTTACGTAATTGCCATAGCTGTTCTTGGTATTGAGCAAATTGATTGGTAAACAAGGTTCTAGTTTTTTTTGTAGTGGTCGATTTTCGTGAAGTATGGCGCAACCTTTACATATTTGAGCAATTACAGTGCTTCTGTCCAGGGCTATGCTATTTTTTTTTGCACCAAAGTGCAGTAAAACTTTATTCCCATCGTTTAAGCCGTTCGCCGTTTAGGACATTTTGCCGTTTCTCTTGAATAAGAAAATCGGCGTTGGTACAGCAGTAAGCATTCCTCGTAGCCTAACCACTTTTCAGAATCAGTGAAAAAAGGCATAGCCCGTACTACATTTTGCAAGGAATATTGCAAATAAGCACAAGTGTGCAAGAAGGACAAGACGGATGCTTTAACTAAACGCATAATGTAGCCACTTGAAGCCCGGGCGTCTGCAGTGTTTCCATCGATATGTGTAGTTGCGAAGAGTATTCAGTTGAACACATGCGCCCTTTTCTAGGTTTTCTTGCGCTCCCTCTAAGGTAAGAAAATGGCGAATTTTTCTGTGCATAAGTCGTCGTCCTGTATAAGACGCACTTGCGGCCCAGAGCAGCCATCTTTACGAAAAAGCTCACTTTTAAGGCGCACCATTGTATAAGACGCACATGTTATACACGATGCACATGCGGCCCAGAGCAGCCATCTTTACGAAAAACCTCATTTATAAGGCGCACCGTTGTATAAGACGGACATATTGTACAATACTACACGCCTTGCAACGAGGCGGTAGAGGGTTCGCATGCACTTATCTTCGCCGCAAAATGCCGCACTTGCCCGATTCCGAAGCGCGCAACTGCTACGCTCCACTGATTACCTGATAATTGGGCAATCAAAGAGACTCACCTCGCACGAATTTCTGTATGCGCAAAATGAAATCGTGTTCTTCACATCAAGTGCACGTTGTCTAGCAGAACCGTTTTCTGACTATCGCCTTTGTCATTTGTGCAGCCGCGCGGCCTCTCCTATCTTCATTATGGCAGAAATTCGTATATAGATGTCTTACATTCCGAGCTTCCAATGCTTCCAAACGAGCTTCCAATGTCCGTAGCTCGGCAGTGTCTTAGCAGCAGACGCCTGATATTCTGAGAGCTATTTCGACATGCCCCAGTGCAGTAACTCGAGAATACGACAGACCATACGTTTCAAACTCTGCTGGCAGATGAACGTTAACGTGTGGTTTCCCGATCTGAGAGCGGTACCAGACTGAGTCGCCTGACGCGAAAGTCGGGGGTATAAATGTTCGGATGCATGACACGTCTCGTTTTTATTTTATTTTGTCTTTCTTTCCTCTATTTCTTTGTTCTTTTTTTTTTGCAACAGCAGCATAACTCTTATTGAATATATAGCACCTCTCCTGGCGTGCAACACCAAACTTGCTGTCGACGTCCGTGCAAAGGTTGTCGCACAGGCGTCACTTCATCGAACTTGGCAACAAAATCAAGGACCTCGAAATTCAGAGATTACCATTATCAATCCAAGTCGTCACTTTCTTTCTTTTCATTTTTTTTTCGAATTTTATCGCAGGGAAACGAAAACGCGGATCCCTACTAAAATGTCATGATCATAGTGGTCAAGGCTTTCCATGGCTAACTAGTACAGCCAGCTCTCTTGCCTATTAAGCCTAGCCACTGCCTTGTCATGGCAAAAAAGAAAAGAAAAAGAAATAGAAAACTAAATTGCGCTCGCTTCTTTCGCTTGGCGCAAGCAGAAATGAATGTGCCGACCCCTGGCGCTACCGCGTAGAATCACTGTCAGCGTTTCGCCACATCGTCGGAACACGGCGCCACAATCCCGCTTTGAATAAACTATCGATTAATGTTTTCTCTTTCTTTCTTTTGGAAATACGTTGGCAGTTCGTAGTGTTTAGTTCCTTTATAACAATTAAGGGTGAGCGAATATTTCTTTTTAAATACGGGTCGGATACGTGGAGTAAGCATCCAATAACTAATCGAATATAGATCTGTCAAACGTAGACGCCCATATTTGTGGCAGGAGTACTAATTTCTGTATATTTAAGCACCACGGGTGTACCGACTGATAAAATAATGCTATCTGCTGTCCAGAGGGCCCACGATGCGGCAGTCGGGCATGGGCTGACTGTCCCAAGGTGGGAGCGGCCCGCAGCGCGCTGAGTCAGGACCTTTATTAAAGTTTTGCATCCATCCATCCATCTACATAACACGGACAAAGAAAATGCTATAAATAGAAGATCACTAATTGTCATTGCAAATTAGCTCGAACAGGCTCTCAGCATCCTTAGAGCCTGGTTGCAAGCAACCAAGCTTTTCGAGAATGAGTGGCTGCCGTAGGCAATGGAGCATTTGTAAAACTCTAAATAAATGGCTGGCGAGAAATGATGAGTGATTGAGTATTAAGAAAAAAAAGGCAGCAAAGGAGTTGTGGGACGTAGCCAAACGTAATAACGGCCATTGCAAGAAAAACATCGCTGCTGACAGCGTAATATATCAAACTGCTTCATGCATAGATGGCGAAAAATACTAAGGGACAGAGTAAAAGCAAGACTGACAGATTGTCGCGTAGGCGACCGCCACGAAATTGATAACTGTACTTGACAAGATTTTAACGATCGGATATTGGAAAATATTAGGCAGGTGTAAATATGTGAAAATACTGGATTGTACCTTCTTGAATACGAATAATTAGCTTGTGGTATTCGAAATCGAAACTTTGAATGTTTACCCACTCTTAATGAGAATGCATAAATCACTCTAGTTTGCATCTGCTTCATACATTTCCCTGAATATGACGTTGTATACAAGGTCATTTGAATCTAAGCCTGTTGTTAGTTTCAGTAAGAGAAGATTGGTTTGCCTAAGTAATAAAACATTCTCGTTGCAGCATAACACGTTGTTCCTTCCTATATACTCTGTAAGATCTTTGCCCCCACTATACAGCTTATCTTGTCACCCAATAATTCTTGTCATGTACATTTCTATACCGCTACACTCCCAGTTAGACGAGCATGCGAATAAAATGAGCAAATGATAAAATTACAGGTTTGACGTTTCGTTCCAACATACGTGTCTGCAAAAGGATCAACACGAACAAGTTGAATTTCGTCTCAAGTGGTATTTTACGTGGATATAACGTGCTCATTCGTACCCCTATTTCAGTGTTTTCCGTAAAGCATGAGCTCTGTCTGAACAGCTTGTTTCAAGGGTAACTATAAGAGCGTTGTGGGATGCTTTGCATGTGTCTGTATTGTCGCACAAGTGAAAGAGATTCATTGGCCACAGTGGCTATGGTGTTGGGCTGCTGAGCACAAGGTCGCGGGATCAAATCTCGGCGAAATTGCCGGGATCGATATGCGAAAACACCCGTGTACTTAGATTTATGTGCACGTTAAAGAACCCCAGCTGGTCGAAAGTTCCGGAGTCCTCCACTGTGGCGTGCCTCATAATCAGATAGCGGTATAGGTGCGCAAAACATCATACTTTAATAAAAAATATTAAGATTCATTGGTTCACTTGCCTGTCTATACGTATGTCGCACAAGAATCATTTGTGCACGAAAATAGATAGCTTGATGGAAAAGAAAATAACTGCGGCACTCCCAGTTATTTCAGGTCACGAACAGCACTAGCCTCCCAGCGTGGCATAGCATTGCAGACAGGAATCTAGCGAGTGCAGTTAGTTAAATAAAGAAAGTGCGCGAAATATAATGAGGATGATCATCGTTGCAGAAAAAATTTAGTCCTTAAAGGTGTAAATGAGCATAAGCATGTGGCCTCCGGCTTTTCAGCATCAGTAGCGCACTAGAAACCACACGCGACTAATATCTATGTATTGGACAGTTTCCACTGGCAAGTGTATGAATCAAATCGGCGTATGGCTGATTGCATTCGAGGTTCTGGTACGCACACACATAAAATCGATTTTCCACCCCTCTGGCATGTATCTTGTGCACAAATAATCACTAGTTTCCTTTTAAGAACACTACGTCACGTTGATACGGGCGCACCATTCATGGCTTGAATATATGCGGCACGCAGCGTTATATAAAGGAAAGACATGCCAACTAGATGAAGAGTAATGTTTGATGAGAAGATAAACAGGGTGCAAATTTTTATGTATATCTGTGTGTGTGTGTGTGTGTGTGTGTGTGTGTGTGTGTGTGTGTGTGTGTGTGTGCGTGTGTGTGTGTGCGTGTGTGTGTGTGTGTGTGTGTGTGTGTGTGTGTGTGTGTGTGTGTGTGTGTGTGTGTGTGTGTGTGTGTGTGTGTGTGTGTGTGTGTGTGTGTGTGTGTGTGTGTGTGTGTGTGTGTGTGTGTGTGTGTGTGTGTGTGTGTGTGTGTGTGTGTGTGTGTGTGTGTGTGTGTGTGTGTGTGTGTGTGTGTGTGTGTGTGTGTGTGTGTGTGTGTGTGTGTGTGATGCTTCTTCCGGAAACTGAGCTCACGTCAAGAAATGGTAATCAAGAGCTCACGTCACGTCAATGGTAGTCAAGAAACTGGGACAGTTTGCTTGACTACCATAACTCGATCATGGTTTTTTGCGTATTGAGCGAAGTGCGCAAGTACCAAGGCCAATATGCTGTTTCTTGGCACTTCACTGAGCAAATTTTGATAAATTAACAATTACTTTTCTATGTCCACGGTCGTGCTAAAAGGTCTCTCTCTGAAATCTACAGCTAGTCACACCACACATAAAATGAATGCAACCTGTGTTTAAATAAATTAATATTCACTGAAATAATTGATTGATTGATTGACTGACTGATCATTTATTATTTGATTGATTGTGGAATTTAAGTTTTGACAAAAGTACCATATATATCGACGATTTCTCTACAACATGAAATTATTTGATCAATAAAGGCTGATTATTGCCGACGTGTCAGTATAGCCGTTCGCCGTCAAATGCATAGCCACCTCTAATTTTAGAAAACAAGGACAATAAATGGTCACCACACCATTTTTTACCTACTGCCATCACTCGGTATAGGTTTCTGACGACAAAGCCTGCATTTTTCCTTAATTTTAGAAAACAAGGGCAATAAATAATTACCCCACCATTTTTTACCTACTGTCATCACTCGGTATACCGTCACAGAAAAACGTCTATCGTTTCTGCTGTGACGAAGAAGATCGGCAGGCTGAAACTCCCCGTTGCCATCGCGTGGCTCATACCCAGTTAGGTCGCTTTGCCCTACCTGCTGGTGCTGAGGTTGTCGTTGCTGCCCTATGATCCGAATAAACCCCCCTTACAGTAGGTGGAAGTCCTGGGTACGAGCCAGGCGATGGCGACGGGACTTGTACAATTACAACACATCTTTACAAGCTCTTCTTGTTTTTCCTAATGTAAACCAGGTTGTACTCTGTACTTTGAGGTTACGTTTTATTGCCTTTTCTTTTTTACAGGAGGAGAACAAAGAACTATTGATCATGATGCATGACCGCACTTTACTCCTATTGGCCTTCGACGCGCGAGTACACTGAAAAATTGATAAGGGTGATTTTCATAAGTTGGGGAACATTCGAAATTTGGAATACCAGAAGAGGGATTCAACATTTCTTTCACACTTCGTTTATTTGATGGGGAAACACTTTTGCGAGCCCTTCGGTAAATTTGCACTTGCGCTTCGGCATTATTCTACGTGCTTCCAACACCGGGTGAGTTACAAGCATGACGGCGTGGTCAGTGCTCTCCGGCTTCGGTAGGCTGCCCTCTAGCTAGCACGTTGAGATATGAATTGTAGCTGCATGGAGAAAGCGCAGGAATAATTAGTGGTGCGCATACGTTCATGGAGGCGTGCCGAACCATTCGCTGGCTCTCCCGTGATTGATAGCAATGACGTTTTTGTCAGCAAAAGGCGCCATTCTGACCGATTATGCTAAAGCAGGTGACGGTTCGCTTTCCGAACCATTGCAAGATCGCACCACAGGTTCTGCCCTCACATTTTCAGCAGTGTTTAACTTTGTCGCCTGCCTCTCGAATCTTGTACAAGGTGGCGCCCATACATCCCAGAATGTGAACAGCGGATTCGGTACAACAGGGCAGGCATTACGCGAAGACTGGTGGCCCGGAGAAGCCATAGCGGAACAAAGCACGGCCCCACACATTAACCGCAAAACAGTCGGACCACGACGGCCAAAGGCGGGACGTGTCCCATATGAATCGTGACAACTGTTCTCCTTAGTCGTGAGCCAACGGCCTTATCCACAACCTCAGCGCAATGGGATCGTTTATAACCAGAGCCAGGAAAATGAGCACGAGCCATCGCAGCCGCCATTGTATATATGGCGCATAAGGATGCAAGGGAGCAGACGACAGACAGTGAATATGCTGCGCGTGATACGCTTCCGCTGCGCCGTGATTGAAAGGCGGAACGGAAGAAAAATCTGGTGGTAGTGTTCTGACGACACTAACGGGCGAGCATCCTAATTGCGGATGTTTGACGTTATCTCTTTTCATGTGGGACGAGGGAAAGCACACTCAAGAATTTACAAGCACAAAAGAACTCACAAGCGCTCGCGCGAACACACATACATATACAAACAACAGCACAACTCAAAGAGATAGAAACTGACAGAAACGCTCGCAAACACACACATAAAGAGAGCAAGATAGGCACAAGAGCATGCGCACACGCACGCACACTTCCACTGGAGGGAGTTCACATACATGCGTGCGTTCATACATGTATACGAGGACTGACTGTCCCTGTTCTCTAATCAGCTTGTAGCGACACAGTTGGTCGTGAAACAGAGGAATACTATTCTTTGAGCCGCGACTGCGAAGGGATTCATGAAATCACGCACACAACGTAGTTGTCCGTGCTGCGTCGCGGTGTCCTCTTCTGACTTGTCCAAGTTGATTTGTGCATGTTGAAATTATTTCGAGTTGACATTTGTTTTCTGATTTGTACGCCTTTCGCATATTCGTGTGACTTGAAATATGTATCTGTCTGGTTTCTTTCAAAATAAAAAAAAGAAGAAGTTATTTTCGACTCGAAGCCTTCTCGGTGATTTTTTCGGCTCAAAGAAAAGAAAACGATAGAGAGAAAATCTAGGGTTTTGCGCTCCAAACCGTAGCAACATTGCAACATATTCCAGCGGCAGTGCACAGTACAACAGAAACGCACATTAGGTTCACGCTTATCACGAACGTCAAAGTGTTAGTAACTGGTTGAACGTACTTAGATGCAAGACGAGCACCAAAATTGAGTGTCAGGTCAAAATTTCTGAAGACATTCCTGCCAACATTTCTGAAGACAAGTTTGCAGTTTAGCCAGGAGGGGAGCTTATCAAAAAAAAAAATCCATGCTTTGTCCACATAACTCCATGGTAGTGGCGGGCTAAATCCCAGTTTGAGCTTGCTCTTCCACCTTGCATTACTTGCTTGTCGATGCGTATGGCGCTATTGCGGCTTTGCACGGGACTACGTCAGAAGGCACCTCAATGTTCAATTTGCTTAGAAGTTCTTTAACGAACGTTTGACAAGAATTATTCTTGATGTCATACTGGCCGAGGTTTCCCAGCTCTTTCATGATAGCATGTACTTGGTCTTCACTTATGTGGTGGTATCCAAGGTCCACCTGCAAAGGGAAACAGAAAAACGCGTAATTCAAAATGACGTTTCGTAGTTCAGTCGTACAGTGCCCAACATGGTCAATAAAACTGCCTTGATTATTTTATCCAGTGTGAACTAATACTTTACTTCCTCTTAAACACTATTTTATTCGCCTTGATTCTGTAATTGGGCAGAGTCGATACGCCATGGTACAATATCACTCAATCTACACTGAGTTGCGAATACCGGCAAAATCGCGAGTACCAATCATAGCGAAGTCGTCGGAGCAGCTGGGCTGATAACTCCAGCTGGTGGTCTGTCCAAGTGTAATTTATTAGGCGTGTAAGCATTTATGAGCTTACCCAATGAGTAAAGCCGTCCGTCAGGTAAGCCTAATCGCTATAAAGAAGCCCATATATTGCTACACGTAACAATATGAAGTTTAACGACGATTATGATACTGCCAAATGCGAAATTTGAGCACCGTATCTAAGGGGTTTTGAATTCCTGTTATTCTGGAATTGTGAGAACATTAGCGTTCAAATTCAAATTTCAACGCTAGTGTGCTCTCGTCGGCGCAGCACTTCCACTGGTTACATCCCTCATTTTTCTAAAAGAAGGAACAAGGATGCGGAAACATTGTGAGAGCGCATCTCTACCTGAGTCGGCGCGCGCGAAATCAAGCATGCGCAGTGGCTTGCCGCCGTGGATCATATCTAGTGTTGCACTCCCCTTACCGTATCATCCTTGCTTCCTCATCTTCCTTTCCGCTTTCGTTATGAGACTCTCCTCACTCTCACTCTCCTCTGAATAAATAGACGTTACTAGAGCTCCGTCCCGACTGATCATCGGTTCAGAAGGCAGTGAAGGCACTTTTATGCTTTCTCAGAACTTCTGGTTTGCGAGAGGGGCTTTAACTCAACTGCGGTCCGTACACGTATCTACACCTTCTCTCTCCCTTCTCTCGCTCTCCTTCTCCCTTCCCCCCAGCGTAGGGTAGCCAACCAGACTATTAACTTGCTAACATCCCTGCCTTCCTATATTACTCTCTCTCTCCTTACTCTCACCATCTTTCATCTACCGATGCACTGCTCGTTCGCTCATTCATCCTTCGCTGCTCTCGTTTGTTCGGTTACCAGTCACGCCGAGGCATGCCGATGTTCAGCGGAGTAACCGGCGCCTAAGAACTGCACTCCAAATGCTTGGGAGACGCTTAAGCTTCGCTTTAACGACTAGGACGCAATAGTATCCAAAGATTCGAGAAATTACAGCATGTGTAACCGTAATCTTTATCGGGGAACGCATGCGGCGAGCACTACGCGCGAAAACGAGCTTTCTCGTTCTTTTGCCTATCCCCGTGCGACCGGCGCTTTGGATGTATGTATGTATGTATGTATGTATGTATGTATGTATGTATGTATGTATGTATGTATGTATGTATGTATGTATGTATGTATGTATGTATGTATGTATGTATGTATGTATGTATGTATGTATGTATGTATGTATGTATGTATGCATGTATGTATGTATGTATGTATGTATGTATGCATGTATGTATGTATGTATGTATGTATGCATGTATGCATGTATGCATGTATGTATGTATGTATGTATGTATGGATGGATGGATGGATGGATGGATGGATGGATGGATGGATGGATTTGCCACATGGCGGTGGGCTGCGCCATGAAGCTCTTGCTGGTATGCTGCCTATTGTCCTACCTAGGTAAAGAAAAAACACCGCTGGGTAGACGTCTTCACAATCTAATGAAGCAAGTTCCATAGTTTCTGTAGCTTTACCACAGCAAGCCCATGCTTCTTCTTCCTTCTTATAACTCGCTTTGTAGGTGCGTGCTCAAAGGCATCCCGATCTCGCTTCCAAAAGTAATGAGCTTCCCTTTGAGTTATCATAAATTGCTTCTTTCCTGATATCATTTTTTCCTCTTAAGTAGGTACTCATGGCAGGTTTCTTTTCCATTGCCGCCACCCGTGAGATTATTTCAGCCTCTCTGATTTTCCGTTTGACCATCTTTGTTGCTATCTTGCCCACCCTGCAGGTCGCATACTTGCTGGTAAGCTTCCTAGTTCTTTTCCTCCACTGTGAATAAATGTTTTGCCTGTACAGATACCTGAACACTCTTTCATATTCCTCAGCGGTTCTTCATGCTCAATTTTAGTGCGAGCTTCCCTCACAACAAAGCTAGTCCAACCCATGTCACCCTGCACAGCCTCATTTGTAGTTTTCCCCTTCCCCTTCTCTTCCCCTTCACTGTTATTGTTTTGTCCTGTGTTTCCAACTATGTATTGGCTGTGTTTATCCATATACGAAGGTATTTATATTTTGTTACCCGAGGTGTTTCCTGGGCCTGTATCTGCACTGTCCGTTCACTGTTCTGATTGAATACCATAACACCTCATTTTCTAGCGCTAAATTTCGAACCTAAATTATTTCCTTCCTGTCCACAGATATTAGCCAGACGTTGCAAATCACTTTGCTTGTCAGCTAGTAACACAAGGTCATCCGCATAAAATAAACCAATGAGCTACTGCTCTACTACTCTATCCGTATGTTTGTATGAGAGATTAAACCCGATATTACTTCATTTTAGCGCCCCCTCCATCCTAACTATGTACATCATAAACAGCAGCGGGAACAAAGGGCAACCCTGCTCCAGTCCCTCATTGATATGAACTTTCTCCTCGCTCCTCATCCCTTCCCATTCAACGCAAACAGTATTTTCTAGGTAAATCTATCTCAAAAGCTGTAGACAATCGTGACCTAAGCCATTCCATTCCAGAATATCCCACAAAATGTTGCGGTCTGCGTTGTCATAGGCTCCTGTAATGGCTAAAAAGGCCGCAAATGATGGTCTTATTTCTGCTTTTGATGTTTCAATACACTGAGTAAGCACAAATGAGTTATCATCTAAACGCCTGCCTATCTGAAGCCACTCCGAAGTTCTCATAAAATGCCCTTATTACCTGCCCATGCTTGAAGCTGTAGTTTTAGTTTTAGTAATGATTGCCTGCATTGCTATCCTGTATGATGCGGGGAGTCGAGTGCCATCTGTTGTTGCTTTAAGGAACCGAGTGGCG
The DNA here is from genome assembly GCF_038994185.2 of Dermacentor albipictus. Classification (NCBI taxonomy): domain Eukaryota; kingdom Metazoa; phylum Arthropoda; class Arachnida; order Ixodida; family Ixodidae; genus Dermacentor; species Dermacentor albipictus. The sequence goes on from NC_091826.1 coordinate 41,358,220, forward strand.
TCTCCCGCTCGGCTCGGCGATTGTCATCGGCCGTTGCCGTAAAGGCTCCACATCCTCTTCTCGAAAATTGCTATTGTTGTTCTTTGGCACTGTTCTTATTTAGGTCTAAGTAGATTTAACATAAACGGCGTGCCCTGCCGATGCTTTGTTCCATGAAATTTCTTGGTGGGTTGTCAGTCTCAAATCCCTTAGGAATAATTTGGCGAAAATAGAAGACTAGGCATGAGCGATTTTATTGATAGAATGGTGTGGTAATAAGCTCCGCAAATAATGCACGTCATGTAGCAAGGCATTGCAGGCACAAAAATCTTATGCGAAAGTTATTCGCGAAGCACGCCACATGCACGATGCGTTTCGACGCTCAGGAAATGCGCTTTCCGTTGGCATGCACCTTCACTGATCAAATTGCCATCAATCTCTGAGAGTTCATGCACATCGCGTGGAGGGACACAGACAGATAAGCAGTCATTGACTTTATATGGACGATAAAGAGTGATAAGGTGTTATGGGAGGTCTCATCATGGTCTGTATTAGATCGACGCGGATGGATCAGGTGCAAATAAGCGATCAAGGTTTCTAATGGTCGGGGCGATTCTGATTGAACCGATCAGGTTTTATACTCGTCGGATCACGTTTGATATGACTGGTAAGGACAAATAATAGTTGTTCAGGGTCGGGGGCTGTTCGATAAGGGCTAGAAGGACATATCACGCTTGATAGGAAGTAAATGGTGAAGTTGGTAACGATCGAAAATGGTTGCTAAAGTTTGGATCGAGTCCGATAAAGGTAACAATCGATAAGGATTGATAGGGGTCGTATCCTGTGTGATAAGATTCATAACTGCCGATAATGCTGGCATTTATACTGACTTTATACTGGCCTCAACCAGTTTGATGAGATCGATAATGAAAGCGGGCAATGCGCAGATGAGAAAATTGAACAATGTGTGCACATACTTCGATAACTGTAGGGGCGTTTCTGACGAAATTTCTGAATTACGAAAAGATGCGATTGTTTCGCACCTGTCACTTGCTGCTGGTGGGATGTCACAAGTGCTAGCAAGCTAGCATCAAATTTTGTACTTTCATTGCAGGCTCTCATAGACCGCAGCTCTTAGGCGCGCCTTGCTGCATTCAGCCTTGGCCTCCCTCGTAACAGAGTGAACGAGCGCAGCAAAGGTTCAAAGAGCGAATTTCTCGTCCTAATGCAGGATTCGTACGACACGTCTTGCACTGTTACAATTATCTGAACATTGGGAAGATTTCTCGTCCTGGGATATGAAGCTGCGGGTAAGTTGAAACCTATGTAATCGACTTGACAACATAATGGCGACGTAACAATTGAATGGACATAGGAAAATCGGCTTAAGAATTATAACTTGCAAAGTGAGATGCTAATCATCTATAGAAAATATAAGAGCCAGCGATGGGCCAAGTCCGCCAACTATTGATTCAACGAAGAACAAGTTGCAATTTTGAGCACCTCGTGATGTCGTGATGGTGGGTGGCCCTTGCGCTAACTCACTCATTGCGTGTACCATTCTAGAATTGTTTTGGGGAGGTTGCCTCACATATCGTGAAACGTTGCGCAAGAAAATGGCGGTAAAGATGCACTAACTAATGGCGTTCCAATGCAGTACGTGCTCCACAATTGCGGCCAGATGTACGTTTCCGATTTGCTTTTACGCGTTTAGTATCTACATTTTATTCGTGCGCCCTAGGCGTTGTATATTGGAACGAAAATCCCTCTGACTGTACAAATGGTTATACGCTGCTCAAATCACAGAACGCAGGTATCTGCGTTTTATGGAAGTATGAATGTCGTGTTATCTTACGCTGTCTACCCCCTTTCTTTCGGACCGACTACACGTGAGTTCCCTGATTCTCGGCTGCTAACTCGAAGCAAAAGCTAAAGCTGAACTGCGACCTGTTTGTTCAAGCGTTTGATTTGACGAGAATAAATTTTATGCTTAAGCTCGCAAAGTTTTGAGTAGTGCTCCATATGGTAGGATGGATGTAAATGTGTATCGCCTACAACGTCTGCATTTCTCACCCTCCTGGATCGGGTGGCCTCCACCACAGCGGCTGTCCGCCACGTGGAATGTGCGACGAGTTCCCCAGTCTGCCCATCGCGCGTTGCCTCGCAGACGAGGAATCCCTCTTCTCCAGGGAATTCGAACCCCACAGCCCAGTGCATAAGGCTCCGAGCATCGCCTCGGAGCCCACTGGTGAAGGGGGATGCGAGGAGTGTGAAAGGCCAGCCGTCAGTGTACCGGCAGGGTTGTTCAGCGGTGTGAAATACAAGCTGACCCTTGTCCCCGGCTGGCTTGGCCACGCATCGTCTTCACCTGCAGAGAGATCCACAAGAAGCACAATTTATTAATTATAGCGTCAACTTCAGAAATAGTGTTTAAGAGGGGTATTGTCTACGCGGTGTCAGCCTGAGACACTTTTTCAAATAAAACCCGTTAGAAGACAGTGCACGCTTTCTGGGCAGAAGCTCATTGCATCAGAAAGTGCCAGGCATGGAGACAAGTGAGCCGAACATTTTTGTAGTTTATTGCATTGGCACTAAAACAGATCAGCGAAAAATTGAGAAACACTCTTTTTTTTCATGCCGAAGTGCCATGAGGAATGGCAAGCACTGCTGTGCAGTTTGGAATAAAATATGCCGCTGTTCGTCCACGTTCGCCGGCGTCCCCGCTATTTTGCTGTCGTCTTGTTGGCCATTATCCCTAATGTAAGCCTAGGCTCCAGACAACTTGTATATCTGACACAGGAAGACTTGTATACGAACAAGATTTCAGAGCGAAAAATGAGCACGCATACCTCACTTTAGAACTCGGATTCGTTCTGCAGCGTATCCAGTGGCGCTCACGCACTTAGCCATTAGGAACCTTTTAATCACTTACGTCAGTCTCTTGATAGCAAGAAAACCTGTAGTTCGGAAAGTTCAGAAACTTAAAGAAAGTTTCCGCTTTCCCTAATCAATTTTTTCAAACGCTTGTGTCATGTGCCAGTCTTGTAGCCATCAGGTTCCGTATATGGCTCACTGAAAAAAATGATGCGAGGCCTTAGTAGAAATATAGAATATACTAAGCATACTTGTAAATAAAGTGTGCTTTCTACCGGAGCGATACAACCCCGAATGCATTCTTTGCTCTTCTTTTGACTCATTTTTCTTACTATTCAAGATCAAGTGATAGCTTGTTACATAAAGGAATTTTGTCTGTCGCACAGTATCCATCTTGGCCGCCATGCAGTGTGCTACCGATTTAAACAGCGTCTATCTCTATAGGTGATGTTGCGCTCCTAATGGTCGATGTCGCTTTGCCCTTGATCCGAACTTTTCGGTGGATTCATAGTTCTTGAACACCTAATTACGCTTTTCTATATTTCATTTTATTACCGTGCTCCATCACATAAGTGGTTTACCCTGTCCACTTCAATTCTTTAGCCGCGTTTGTCTTACCTGTAGTCGCACGTCATCTAAAAGCTCCTTGCCTCCACGCCGGCTTTATAACGTGCGTCTAGTTATTTCGCTACCATTTCGGCAATATTTATCAAGTAATTATTATACTTTTGAAATTACTGTACTGCTGTTGCTTTTTATCCTGTGTTTGCACATTTTCCGAAGCTTAAGGTCACATGTGCAAGGGTTCGACCATCAGAGGCAGGAGTCCGTTGCTAAAGAAAAGCGGCATAGGAGTATGGGACTGGGAAAAAAATTACAGGGGCGTTCCCGGATTAAGTAGGCGTGTCCAAATATTTCTGCCGGGAACCACATACACCATAGCTGGCTGGTCAGAATAAATTGCGGTGGCTCGTTTTTGCGGCGGCGTGTCATCAGATTGCCGACACCGCGCGACCAAGTCCTGCCATAACAGGATCATAGGAGGGAATCAGTGCATTCTAGCGCTACTATCATGTCGGGCACATACGTGCAGATTGACAAAAAGCTCGAGAACAAGTTAACAACCGCAGAAAGAGGGACGGAACAAAAAATGATAAGCCTAAGGTTAGGAAACCGCAAGAGAGCGCTGTGGTTCAGAGTGCAAACGAGAATAGACGGTATTCTAATTGACATTAAGAGAAAGAAATGGAACTGGGCAGGTTATGTAATGCAAAGCTTAGATAACGCGTTCGTAATTATGGTTGCAGAATGGATGCATAGAGAAGGGAAACTCAGTTGGGGACAGCAGGAGACTCGGTGTGGTGATGAAATTGGTTTGCGCATGACAGGAGTAACTGCAGAATGAAGGGGGAGGCCTTCATCCAACAGTGGACCTAAAATAGGCTGATTATTATTATTATTATTATTATTATTATTATTATTATTATTATTATTATTATTATTATTATTATTATTATTATTATTATTATTATTATTATTATTATTATTATTATTATTATTATTATTATTATTATGAAAGAATGAATTTCGGGCCGACAAGTTGGCTTAATTCGCTTTATGCAGCTCAATTAAAAATTGCCTATGGAATGCGACAACGAGAACAAGATGCTAGTGGCGTCAGACACCTAGCGGAGCGAGCAGCGAACCATCCAGAAACTTTTCCAGCAACCAAGCTTAAGTTTACAGGTGGTGTAATTTGAAGTAAATTTCAAAGCGTGTGACATTTTTGCTTTGTTGGCAGATCCTCACCGCCGGATTGTCCTCTAATACATATCAAACACCACTTTCACGCCTCCCTGATTCATTAGCGCAAACTGGGGGCAAGAGTGCGCAATTTTGTCTCATATTATTTTGCAAAGGAATAGCCTGAATTCGAGACATAAAGCGCGCTACAGTGAGCGAGACTATGCAAAAGACGAAGCACGGAGCCATCCAGTGGAAAACAGCGCTTTTATCAAAAACAATGTAAAACTCACTCGCCCCATTTGCGTCCCCGCCCCAGAGGAGCTCATCACGAGTCTGAAACATTTCGCGTGGCTTACCCTCACCAACTTGTGGCTGCTGGGGTGCAGGGTCGTCTCCCTGGAGTGCAGGATTCCCTGGTGTATCATACCCGCTCGACCCACAGCCGCACGATAGGTTGCTTGGTAGGGTTAAGTGGCTTCCAGCCATGGCACAGAGGGTGGATCGTCGGGCCTTGTCCTCACTCCTGCTGGAAATAGAACAAAATAAAAGACGGTAAAACATGGTAGAGCTAGATGGTATGTAAATTTCGTTATTTCGTCACTTGAGAATATACCGCATTTCCTATTATATGCATATAAACGATTTTTGGGCAACATTTTACATCAACAAAGCGAATATTGAAACGTCCGTGGCAACATCATACTCAAATTCTGCTCATTTTTTGACTGAAAGGATGACGGCTCAACTACCCTACATGATTTTTTTACTAACTTTTGTTTTGAACACATTTTTATAATTGCTCTTCACCTATGCATAACGCTTCAATGTTCTGCTGCGCCGACTGCGTATAGATGGTAATTCGAAGATCAAACGACTGAATGTTCGATGAAGTAGTCCTCTGAGTGGTGCAGTCCTTATGGTTCGGCCCTCTTGCGCAGACACGCAGCTCCAAGAAGACCAGACAGCCCGAGAAGAGGCGTCGGAGGTAAGGGCTGGCGCTTTAGCTCGTTCATATCCGGGTAAAGATGTGCACTTTGGAGTTCCGCCGCCAAGATTGTCTTGCTGGCAGTGATGCTTCTAATTTGCATGCTTGCCGCGTGTTCATATCAGCACGGAGTCCAGTCCTAACACAGACCTTGTGAGTGCAACCTACCGCATATGGCCAATATAGGTAAGGTGCGTGAGTATGCGGGTCCCATTGCAATATAGGCCAAGAAGCATGCGAAAAACACGCAGTGACGATACGCGTAAGCCGAACAAGTATAATCGCTTCACCTATGGCTATGGCCTAAGACAGGAGAGTGTAAACTTTTATTTTGAAGTCAAGATTCGAGTCCGGTGTCTTTTTAGTGGGTCTGGGCACCTACAACGGACGCGGTTCCGAGACCTCGCCTTGAAGCGGCTTCCTGGGCTCGCTGGACGGCCCAGAGTTGTGCTGTCAAGTTCGAGCTCAGCACTGCGGTCTGAGAGAGAGAGAGAGAGAGAGAGAGAGAGAGAAACTTTATTTTGGTTCCTTCAAGGATTTAGCGTCTCGAGGTCTCGGTCGTCTTGGGCGCCGGCGACTTGGAGCCTCTTCCAGCAAGGGTGGGCCCCTATTCCAGGGCTCCACTGAGCCTAGCTACCTCACTAGCGCGCTGCACTAAGGCCCTTTGGGCCGTGAGCTCGCAGCTGGTAAGCCGACTCTCCCATTGCTCCGCACTCGGGTTATTGTGTTGGTGGAATGATTTATTGTGTTTACATTCCCATGTGACATGGTATAGTGTGGGTGTGGCCCCGCACCATGGGCAGGTGTCTCTGTATTGTGTTGGGTACATTTTGTTTAGGATGTATAAATTTGGAAAGGAGTTTGTCTGCAATCTGCGCCAACTCGTTGCTTCCTCCTGCGTTAGAGCTTTGTGCGGTGGGGGATATTTGGCTCTCGTCCCTCTGTATAAGTTTAAGATTTCTGTGTATCCTCCCTCACAAGCGTGTGGGTGATACTCCGGGGCGCGCTACTGCTCTGCTCGGAACGTGGTCTCTCGAGCTAGGCTGTCTGCCCTTTCGTTACCCTCTATGCCTGCGTGGGCCGGAATCCAGATTAACTTGTGCGTAACGTTTCTCTCGGCGAAGTTGGCTCCGCCAAGAATTCTGAGGGCGGCTTTGCTAATCCTGCCCCTTGTGTAATTTCTGGACGCTTACTTCGAGTCTGTTAAGATGTTTAGAGGCCTGCCTGTCCTATATCCTTCTACTGCCGCCAGCGCCACGGCAATTTCTTCGGCCTCCGCTGTGTCGACTGCCTTTGCCGTCGCACATGTGATCAGATTCCCGTCGCCGTCCAACACCACCACCGTGGCCGCGCGCTTCCCTTCTCGCGGGTACGTGGCAGCATCCGTGTACACCGTGTTCTCTAGTAGCGCGAGTGTCTTTTCCACGTATTCGGCTCGCGCCTGCCTTCGGCTCTCGTGGAGGTTGGGGTCCATGTTCTTAGGTACTGGCCTAACACTTATTGTTTTTCTTATGCAGTCGGGCATGTCTGCGTATCTATCTACGTGTCCACTCGTGTCCCGTCCCAGCCTAGTCAGGAGCGCTCTCCCTGCAGGGGTGCTTTTTAGTCTGGCTTTTTGCGTTTCAAGCAGGGCTTCCGCCAGTTCGCTGAAAGTGTTGTTGATGCCCAGTTGGAGCAGTTTTTCGTTTGAAGTGTTTTTTGGCAGATGGAGAGCCGTCTTGTATGCTTTCCTGATTATCGTGTCCGCCTGTTCCCTCTCTCCTTTGGTCATGGCGTGGTATGGTAGCGAGTAGATGACTCGGCTGACGACCAGGCTGCCGACGAGTTTGAGTGTGTCTTCCTCTTTCATGCCGTATCTTTTTTGGGAGACCCTGTTGATCATCCGGCCCACCTGCTCCGTCACTTTGCTCAGCAGGCTGATGGTGTGGCTGCATTTTCTGCTGCCCTGTAGCCACATGCCCAGGATTTTGATCATATTCTTTTCCGGGATGTTTTGACCATCAAGCGTTACTTACAGCGTTGCTTGGGTGGGGTGTCTACCTACTCTCAGTAATTCGGATTTTTCTGTGGAGCATACCAGTCCCCTTTCTCTGGTGTACTTTTCGGCACACTGTGCAGCCTTTTGTAGCTTCTCTTGTTTTTCTCCCAGTGAACCTTGCGTGACCCAAACCGTGACGTCGTCCGCGTACATCGCATGTTGGATGCCCTGAGTCTCGCCGAGTCGTTTTGCCAGGCCGATCATCGCCACATTAAATAGCACGGGCGATATCACGGAGCCTTGGGGTGTGCCTTTACACCGTGTGGAGAAGGTGTCGCTCCTCAACTCCCCCAGCCCTACCGTTGCCGTTCTGTCGGTTAGGAAGTCCTTGACGTAGTCGTGTACTTTCCTTCCGCAGTTGGTGTTGTTGAGGCCCTCCATTATGGCCGCGTGGCTGACGTTGTCGAAGGCGCCTTTGATGTCGAGCGCCATCACAACTTTTTCACCCGCTTTGGGCATTGTGTCGGGCACCTCCTCTTTGAGTTGCAGGAGGACGTCCTGCGTCGATAGGTTGGCCCTGAAGCCATACATGCTGTCAGGGTACAACCTCCCGTTCTCCAGGTACTGCTGGATCCTTCTGGTGACTATTCTCTCATACAGTTTTCCCAGGCACGACGTAAGCGAGATCGGCCTGAGATTTTCGATCTGTAGTTTCTTGCCCGGCTTGGGTATCATGACCACGATGGCGTGTTTCCATTCCGCCGGTACCTTCCCCTCTTGCCAGAGCATGTTGAGGTACGACGTCATCTGATCGACTGCCTCGTCGCTTAGGTTTCGTATGAGCGAGTTTCGAATCTTGTCTGCTCCCGCCGCTGTATTCTTGGTGGCCGCTCTCACGGCCTCGGTGACCTCCGCTCTTGTGATGGGTCGGTCCATTTTAGGGTTTTCCTCACCGAGATAATCTCCTTTGTAACCTTTGATTTGGTCTTTCCCGTAGCATTTTTCTCGGACTTCTTTCAGGAGCTGCTCTTCGGAACCTTCGTACTGGTGGACCAGTCTTTGGATCGATTTGCCACTTTCGGACTTGTTCTTGCTTGGGTCCATTAGGGCCTTGAGGATACGCCACGTTTTGGCCGTACTTAAGGTCCCGTTCAGCGAGTTGCTAAACTGTTGCCACCCCTGTCTGGCCAGCTGCGTCGCGTACTCCTCCGTCTGCCTAGTGATGTCCGCTATCTTCTTCTTTAGCTTCTTATTTAGCTTTTGTCTTTTCCATCTCTTGGTGAGCCCGCGTCTAGCCTCCCAGAGCCTGAGGAGCCGCTTGTCTACTTCCTGTGTTTGTTCGGTTCTATGCACTTCTTGCGTGTACATTTCCTGAATTTGCTTGAGTTGCTGGCCCCACTCTTCAACCGAGGTAATGTTACCCTTTAGCTGTCGACAGTGTGCTCCAAAGGCGTCCCAATCCGTCAGCCGAGCCGTACCAATTTTCCTCTTGACATTGTCTGCCACCGTGCTGACTCTTATTATGTGGTCTGAGCGCGAGCGGAAGCTGGAGGTGGAAAATACAGAGGGGTCGGCGCTGCCCGACTTGTTTGTTAAGTCCCGACACTCCCATAGCATGTAAATAAGTGTGGCAACCTCGCCACATGATGTGCAACTGCTTGTAGTGTACACGTCTGTATACATGGCATGCAGGAGTCTGGGGTTTCTGTAAGAATCCGTTTGTAATTGTCTGAAGTGTACTGCTTGTCTCCTGTCTAGCCTAGCGTGAGGGAATGGGTATACGCGTCTTTGCAACTGGTAGTGTGTCGTGATGTCGTGGAACCTGTTCATACAATCGTCTTACGCCCAGACGTTTGCGGTAACCCGCGGGGGCTCATCTTCCGATGATGTTCGGTGTTAGGCCTCGAGCGACGCCATGAGCCGCTTTGTTGGGGGTGCTCAATCCAGTGTGTGCCAGGATCCATAGCAAATGTCTTCGTTTATCGAAGTCGGCCTCTCCCTAGTGTATGGGATGTCGCTGAAGTGTGATACGCCTCTTGCGAGATGCGCTCATTTGCAAAATTGCGAATTGCCGTTTGCAAATCGCGGATCACGTATGTAGCTTTCGTTTGTGTGAGGGCCACTGCTATGGCCGCTTCCTCTGCCGCTTCGGCATGTGCCATGTTCAAGGTGACGCTCGTGAGGTGGTTGCCTCGGTGGCTAGTAACAGCCGCCACGAAACTCTTCCTGTCTCGATAACGGGCTGCGTCTGTGAAAACCGCCTCCTTGTCGTTGGAATAAATTTTGTTCATGTGTTGTGCCCTGGCTTTACGCCTCCCCGTGTGGTGTGGGGGGTGCATGTTGCGAGGCAATGGGGTTGCGTATAGTTGCTCGCGTATAGTTTTTGGAATTTCTACTTTGATGCCGCGCTGCGAGTGGTATGTAAGGCCGAGCTTTCCAAGCACGTGTCTGCCCGGGCGGGTCTTGGATAGGAGCTCGTGTTGGGACATTTGATTTGCCTCCACGAGTTCTTCGAGCGCATTGTTTAAGCCTAGTTCTAGGAGCTTGGTGCTGCTAACTCCTGGCGCAAGTCCCAACGCACATTTGTACGCCTTGCGCATGAGAGCGTTGAGCTTGTTTCTTTCCGCAGCCGTCCAGTTGTGAAACGCGTCCGTGTACTTTACTTGGGAAATGACGAAGGCTTGCATGAGTCATATGACGCGGCCTTCTCGCATGCCCGCATGTTTGTTGGTGTTGCGTCGAATAGAGCTGCATCGTGCTGGAGGCCTTTGCCGTTCTCTTACTAAGTGCTTCGCCATTGCCGCCCTGATGTTTCATCATAATTCCTAGTACCCGGATCTCGTCTAGAATCGGGATGGGATGGCCGTTTGATGCTGTTAATTTGATCTCTTCCTTTTCCGGGGGGGGGGGGGGTAGCCTTCAGAAGGGCGCCCCTTTCTGACCGCCCTATATGGCAGCAGTTCAGATTTTTCGGCAGAGCAGGCAAGTCCCGTGCCCACGAGGTAGTTTTTCACGCATTGTATGGCCTGTTATAGACGTTGCTCGATCGCTCCGCCGCTGACAGTTGTCGTCCAAATCATGATATCGTCCTCGTATAGCGTGTGATGCAGTCCTTCGATGTGAAGCAATTGGTCGGGTAACCCCAGCAGGATGAGGTTGAAGAGCATCGGCGAGATCACCGAGCCCTGCGGTGTGCCCGAGCTCGTGGTGTTGATTTGATCTGACTCTAGATGTCCCAGTCGCGTGTGAGCGCTTCTTCACGTGAGGAAGTCTCGGACGTAGTTGTACGTTCACAGTCCGAGATTCACCTTGTCTATTTGTCACAACATGGCATCGTCGAAAACGTTACCGAAGGCCCTCTTCAAGTCAAGCCAGAGGATGGCTCTCCTCAAGCACCCCGGATTGTCTATGATTTGATGTTTTAGTTGCAGAAGGGCGTCTTGCATGGCGAGATGTCTTCTGAACCCAATCATGGTGTGTGGAAATAATTCGTTGTCCTCGAGGTAATCTGTGAGTCTATTGAGAACCGGTGGGGGGCTCCATCAACTTGCCCACGCAGGACGTGAAGGGGATGGGGCCCTGGTTTTTCAGCTGTAATTTCTTGCCGGGTTTCTGTATCAGTATGGTATTTGCTTGTTTCCATTGCTGGGACAGGAAAGCCGGCTCTTTTATTCTGCAATGCGTTTCGCGAGGTGAAATCGTCATTGATTAAAGGCACCCAGTACTAGACCGTGCTCTCTGCTTCCGATCACCTGCTCTCTTCTCCGCGGCATTCAAAGCCACTTCCTCTCTTGGGTTCTTCTCTGGCTGTTGACGACGATGGTGTATTGGCATCCTTTTTGAAACGGGGCGCAGACAAGCAGTCACATTGTCTGAGTCACTAAGGCGGAAGGTTGACGTGGCTCGTTGCAATGGCTCATACCTGAAAATTGCGGCTTTTGGTGGAGTGATAAAAGAAAATATCAGCAATGGCATATACCCCCGTCAGCGATGACTCATACTTCCTTTAATTGAAGTCACCCTTACAACACACAGAACAGCTTACGTTTCAACAAAGAACGAGCTCAGTAGAAGCATCCGAATCATCAATAAAGCATTGCATACCCCTTCTTGGAAACATGCTATTGTCGGGGATGCTCGCGAAGCGAGAACTGAGTGTACGACCTGTGAAGTGGTGGTAGCAAAGCATTCGCCCATATGTATTGCTTTCCCCTGCGGAGAGGTTGCAACCTAATGTTGATGAGAAACGTCGTTACACCCGCTATGCAAGAGTGCGAAGCCGTAGCTAAGTGTCGAAAACGAGCCGAAGAATCCAAACTGCGAAAACAGCAACGCAAGGATGCGAGACGGCAACGCACAGAGGAGACCGAAGCACGCAAGCAACGGCTCGGCGCACGTGTATTTCACTTTGCCACTCTTTATACACTGCAGGAAGTATGAGCCCTGCGATCGTTTAACTGAATGCATCGTCAAGTGTTCAACATGCTTTTGTCTTCGCGTGTTGCAAGAGGCTGACATGCTGCCAAACATTTTCAGGCATGCTATACATCCTTTCCTCTCGAGTATTTTTGTTTACGCGCCCTTGTTCTTTTTTTTTCTCTTACTCACAACTTTATCTACACTGTACCGCTGTATACCTGTGCCTTTTAACTGATCCGGTAATATCAATCTCTCGCCGGCTTTTGAATACGTAAAAATTGCTTTGCCTACCCAACAAGACATGTTTCTGTCCGTCATGTAAGACAATGAATAGCACCGAAAGTAATGGCTCATCCGCACGTAAGTCAGAGGCTACAATAACACAACATACTGAAGCGAACAGTGGATACCATTCGGAGAAATCATCAATACAACGCAAAGGAGAGCGTACGTTTCAATAAAGAACAAGCTGGAATTGAGCATCCGAATCATAATCACACATAAAGCATTCCCTCCTCCCTTCAACAAATGTAGGTGTGGTTTTGCAACATCTTCTCTAGATTAACCTTATTTCACTTTAATTAAAACCAAGAATGGCGGTTTCGACTCGCATCAAAGGTCGAGTATTCGGATGATTTAGGACTGTCCTCAATAACTGTGCCTAATTTCCTTCACCTTAACACCAAACGTCGTGGACACGACAATGACCAATGATCGTTGATTCGAGTTAGGATACAGTTCGGTCACTTCAATCCTAATTAAACCTGCCTGACGATGTCCACTATCTAACATGATAAGCTTCGTTTTAGATAAGGTTGATAACGACCGATGGGGGTTTATTAGCGTTGATACTGGTCAGATAAAATTTCACAACATTGATGACACCGGGATGCGTGCACATGAGCAAGTGGCACAATGCCTACGCATACTTAGACAGCAACAGGAGCAGTTTCTGCGTGAATTTGTTTTCACCCGTGAACTTTTGCTTTACCATCTAACATCTTGCTTTATTTTACTAATTGTCCCATAATGCCTCCTTTCACTTTAAATCGAAGAAATTTCGGAAGGTGTACGTTACTGACGAGTCACACTTGGTGAATACGTTTGCATTGCTTTCGTATGTGCTGAGAGTCCTCCTGAATTTTGCTGTAGTGGACACAGGCTTCATCTGGGTGCGAAGATTCGCTCCGGTAAGTTTTTGCCCTAAGGCAACCAGGTAGAGCACCAAATAGGAGGGAAGTGTCTTTTGTATTATCGTCCAGATTTTCCCTAATTGCTTTCTTCTTACTCTTGTAAACATCCACAGTCTACTAGCACGCGCACTTGGCCCCTGTCTGTCTCAAATGTGTGCGCCACGCGGCAGTCAACTTAGAAATGAGCGCGTCCAGAAGTCTTTCAACTCTCAACGAATGAAGTCGTATAATGGCGTGCTTCTGCTGTTGTAATTGCTTGCGACGGAATATCACTGCCGCATGTTTCGGACTGCTGTTGAAACAGGCAAAGGTACCACCAGGTTATTTTCGAAAATGAGAAAGGCTTGTGTCGCCATAGTTACCCGTCGCAGTTGTACTAGCGAAGATAAACATAATAACTACGGGCCGTCGGAGAGCAGGAGCGGACCATAACGATAAAACTTTAATAGGACTCGTAGGAGGCTAAAGTCCTCATCGTCATCATCATTAGCAGCAGGTTATATGGTCCACCGGCTACTTGTGCTATCCATTACGCTGTCTACCCAGCTGTATTTTTTCCCCTAATGTCAACTGAAGTATCCGCTGTTCCCATTTGCTGTCCGATCCCCATCACTTCTTCTTGTGTAATAATGTTGTGGCTAAAATTTCTTGGTTCCAATCACTATGCGCGCTGTATAGCTTGTTCTGAATCTCTTTTGTTAACCTCTATAATTCTGCCCAATCAATAAGCAGCGGGAGAATCCAATGATTTCACATTATACATTGCAATGACAGTGGTAAGCTCCCAGTCGGGATTTAGTAATGGCTGCAAGCCAATACTAAATTTCTAAATTAATTTATTACTAATGTCTTCAAGTCATTTTTATTTGTTTGCAAACTTCCTTCTCAGGATCGGGGTCTCTGAGATCAAATACCTTAGATACATACTCCTGCACAGTCTCCAGAGACTGACTGGCGATCATTAATTCTTGTTCCCTTTTCGGACTCCTGTCTTCTGCATGTTAATCTTCAAGACCACTCTTACAGTTCTTGTTTAACGTGCTCAACCATTTGTTGCAGTTCATACCCACTAGTGCTGAACTAAACAATGTCATCTGCAAAGCGAATGTTTTTGAGGTACACCCCGTTGAACCTCACTAAAATCCTTCTTAGTCTAGCAGTTGGGACAATTCTTCTAAGCATGGAGCCAATAGCATTGTAGACATTGTGTACACGTGCCTGACCCCTTTTATGATAGGTAATTTTTCACTTTTCTTATGGTGAACTAAGCTGGCGGTCGAATTTTTGTAGATAATTTCCAAGTATGCCTCCTGTACCCTTAATTTCGCAACACTTCCATGACTGCTGCAGTCTTTACTGACTGAAATGCATCTTTCTATGTGAAAGCCGCGTACATAGTGCTTCACGGAACCTGAGCCAAGCTTTAAGATCTGCAGATGCCAGATAGCTTGACCGCTCCAACGCAATGTTTGTCGTCGCTTGGAGACTGTCAGGTTATTTTTTGGAATTCATAGTCTGTCTGTTCACTGTTCTGATTAAATACCATAACACCTACTTTTATAAGACTAAATTTCAAACCTAAATTATTGCCTTCCCGTCCACAGATATTAACCAGACGTTGCAAATCACTTTGCTTGTCAGCTAGTAACACAATGCCATCCGTATAAAATAAACCAATGAACTGCTGCTCTACTACCGTACCCGCATGTTTGTTTGAGAGATTAAACCCGATATTACTTCCTTTTAGCGCCCCCTCCATCCTATTTATGTACATCATAAACAGCAGCGGGATTAAAGGGCAACCCTGCTCCAATCCCTCATTGATATGAACTTTCTCCTCGCTCTTCATCCCTTCACATTCAACGCAAGCAGTTTTTTCTAGGTAAATCTATCTCAAAAGCTGTAGACAATCGTCACCGAAGCCATTCCATTGCAGAATATCCCACAAAATGTGGCGGTCTGCGTTGTGGTAGGCTCCTGTTGTGTCTAAAAAGGCCACATACGATTGTCTTATTTCTGCTTTTGATATTTCAATGCACTGAGTAAGCAAAAATAAGTTATCATCTAAACGCCTACCTTTTCTGAAGCCACTCCGAAGTTCTTGCAAAATGCCATTATTAGCTTCCCATGCTTGAAGCTTTAATTTCATTGCCTGCAGTGCTAGCCTGTGTGATGCGGGGAGTCGAGTGCCATCTGTTCGTGATTTAAGGAACCGAGCAGCGTCTCCCGCTCGGCTCGGCGATTGTCATCGGCCGTTGCCGTAAAGGTTCCACATCCTCGCCTCTAAAACTGCTATTGTTGTTCTTTGGCACTTTTCTTATTTAGGTCTGAGAAGATTTAATATAAACGGCATGCGCTGCCGATGCTTTGTTCCATGAAATTTCTTGGTGGGTTGTCAGTCTCAAATGCCTTAGGAATAATTTGTCGAAAAAAGAACGAGGCATGAGCGATTATATTGATAGAACGTTGTGGTAATAAACTCCGCATATACAGCACGTCATGTAGCAAGGCATTGCAGGCACAAAAATCTTATGCGAAAGTTATTCGCGAAGCACGCCACATGCACGATGCGTTTCGACGCTCAGGAAATGCGCTTTCCGTTGGCATGCACCTTCCCTGATAAAATTGTCATCAATCTCTGAGAGTTCATGCACATCGCGTGGAGGGACACAGACAGATGAGCAGTCATTGACTTTATATGGATGATAAAGAGTGATAAGGTGTTATGGGGGGTCTCATCATGGTCTGTATTAGATCGACGTGGATGGATCAGGCGCAAATAAGCGATCAAGGTTTCTAATGGTCGGGGCCATTCAGATTGAACCGAACAGGTTTTATACTCATCGGATCAAGTTTGATATGATTAGTAAGGACAAATAATAGTTGTTCAGGGTCGGGGGGTGTTCAATAAGGGCTAGAAGGACATACAACCCTTGATAGGAGTCAAATGGTGAAGTTGGTAACGACTGGTAATGGTTCCTAAAGTTTGGATCGAGTCCGATAAAGGTAACAATCGATACGGATTGATAGGGGTCGCATCCTGTCTGATAAGAATGATAACTGCCGATAATGCTGGTAATTATACTGACTTTATACTGGCCTCAACCAGTTTGATAAGATTGATAATGAAAACGGGCCACGCGCAGATGAGAAAATTGAACAATTTGTGCACATACTACAACAACTGTAGGGGCGCTTCTGACGAAATTTCCGAATTACGAAAAAATGCGATTCTTTCGTACCTGTCACTTGCTGGTGGTGGGATGTCACAAGTGGTAGCAAGCTAGCATCGAATTCTGTACTTTCACTGCAGGCTCTCATAGACCGCAGCTCTTAGGCACGCCTTCCAGCGTTGAGCCATGGCATCCCTCGTAACAGAGTGAACGAGCGCAGCAAAGGATCAAAGAGCGAACTTCTCGTCCTAATACAGGATTGGTAGGACACTTCTTGCACTGTTACGATTATCTGAATATTGGGATGATTTCTCTTCCTGGGATATGAAGCTACGGGTAAGTTGAAAGCTATGTAATCTACTTGACAACATAATGGCGACGTAACAATTGAATGTACATAGGAAAATCGGCTTAAGAATTATAACTTGCAAAGTGAGATGCTAATATCTATAGAAAATATAAGAGCCAGCGATGGGCCAAGTCCGCCAACTATTGATTCAACGAATAACAAGTTGCAATTTTGAGTACCTCGTGATGTCGTGATGGTGGGTGGCCCTTGCGCTAACTCACTCATTGCGTGTACCATTCTAGAATTGTTTTGGGGAGGTTGCCTCACATATCGTGAAACGTTGCGCAAGAAAATGGCGGTGAATATACACCAACTAATGGAGTCCCAATGCAGTATGTGCTCCACAATTGTGGCCAGATGTACGTTTCCGATATGCTTTTACGCAGTTTGTATGTGCATTTTATTGGTGCGCCCTAGGTGTTGCATATTGGAATGAAAGTGCCCCTGACTGTACAAATGGATACACGCTGCTCAAATCACAGAATGCAGGAATCTGCACTTTATGGAAGTATGAATGCTTTGTTATCTCACGCTGTCTACCCCCTTTCTTTCGGACCGACTACACTTGAGTTGCCCGATTCTCGGCTGCTAATTCGAAGCAAAAGCTAAAGCTGAACTGCGACCTGTTTGTTCATGCGTTTCATTTGACGAGAATAAGTTTTATGCTTAAGCTCGGAAAGTTTTGAGTAGTGCTCCGTAGGGTGGGATGGATCTAAATGTGTGTCGCCTACAACGTCTGCATTTCTCACCTGCGTCGCTGCTCTTGCATGAATTGCAGCGCTGGTCCGCCATCCCTCGTGGGCTACAAGCTCGCCGGTGACGCTATCGCGGCTGCTTCACAAATGAGTGAGTCTTCTTCTCCTGGGAAACTGAATGAAGCACCCCAATGCATCAGCGTGCGCGCATCTCCTCGAAGCCCGCTCGTCCATGGAGATAACGCGCTGCTGAACGGCCAACCAGTAAAACTTCCGGCCGGGTTATTGAGTGGCATGAACAGCATAGTCACGCGGGTCCCAGGTTCATAAGGCGAGGCAATGGGATCACCTGGAGAGAGATCCACAAGAAGCACAAGTTATTAATTATAGCCTCAACTTCAGAAATAGTGTTTAAGAGGGGTATTGTCTACGCGGTGTCAGCCTGAGACACTTTTTCAAATAAAACCCGTTAGAAGACAGTGCACGCTTTCTGGGCAGAAGCTCATTGCATCAGAAAGTGCCAGGCATGGAGACAAGTTAGCCGAACATTTTTGTAGTTTATTGCACTGGCAATAAAACAGATCAGCGAAAAATTTAGAAACACTCCTTTTTTTTTCATGCCGAAGTGCCATGAGGAATGGCAGGCACTGCTGTGAAGTTTGGAATAAAATATGTAGGTGTTCGTCCACGTTCGGCGGCGTTCGCGCTATTTCGCTGTCGTCTTGTTGGGCATTCATTCCTAATGTAAGCCTAGGCTTCAGACAACTTGTATATATCACACAGGAAGACTTGCATATGAACAAGATTTTAGAGCGAAAAATGAGCCCGCATACCTCACTTTAGAACTCGGATTCATTCTCCAGTGTATCCAGTGGCGCTCACTCATTTAGCCGTTAGGAACCTTTTAATCACTTACATCAGTCTCTTGATAGCAAGAAAACCTGTAGTTCTGCAAGTTCAGAGACTTAAAGAAAGTTTCCGCTTTCCCTAATCGATCTTTTGTCTGCAAGTGCTTTTATCATGTCCCAGTCTTGTAGCCTTCGTGTTCCGAATATGGCTCACTGAAAAAAAAAATGATGCGAATCTCTGAGAGTTCATGCACATCGCGTGGAGGGACAGAGAGAGATAAGCAGTTATTCACTTTATATGGATGAAAAAGATTGATAAGATGCTATGGGGGGTCTCATCATGGTCTGTATTTGATCGACGCGGATGGATCAGGTGCAAATAAGCGATCAAGGTTTCTAATGTTCGGTGCGATTTTGATTGAACCGATCAGGTTTGATACTCATCGGATCAAGTTTGATATGACTGGTAAGGACAAATAATAGTTGTTCAGGGTCGGGGGGTGTTCGATAAGGGCTAAAAGGACATATCACGCTTGATAGGAATCAAATGGTGAAGTTGGTAACGACCGATAATGGTTACTAAAGTTTGGATCGAGTCCGATAAAGGTGTCAAAAAACGTGCACTCGCCAAGAATGAATTAAAAATAAAAAGAAAGAACCGACATTTCGGGCCCCGTACGGGTCCCTTGATCACAATGAAGATGTAAGTATGGGCGCGCGGCTATTTATGGGTTAGGTGGCGCAGTGTTCATTTGTAAATCTCGGGAAGATTACCCCGCGTCCTGTTTATCGTGTGTCGAGTTGATTGGATGTGAAATGATTCTAAAAGCAAACGGGCCGATATGTGTTTTTCTTTTGCGATGTTGGCTGCCGAGTCCAAGTCAGTGATGTGTCCGGTTAGTTCGTGATGCTCCGCCAGGGCGTTCACGGCTGTGTGGCCCTTGGCGACGTCATTCATGTGTTGTCTCAAGCGCCGTTTAATATTTCCGCTCTCACCGATATACGACACGTCACACTCCTTGCTGGGTATTTTGTATGCCACTCCCGGGTAGTCCGCGTGTTGCAAAGGGTCTTTTGCGCGTACCAGCTGTTGACCAAGTTTTCGGCAAGGCACGTGAGCGATCTGAACACCGTAGCCCGTAAAAATTCGTGCCATGGCTTCGCTTGTTCCCACTGTGTAGGGTACTGCCGCGCGCTTCACTGTTTCTTTCGCCGTTTCATGGCGGGGCTTCGCTTCTTTACGCTCCTGCGTTCTGAGCAGTTGTCGAGGGTAGCCATTGCTCAACAGGTCCCTTTTTACAACCTGTAGCTCTTGCCGACGTTTCGTGGAGCTAGAGCAGACGCGGAAGGCCCGGTAGAAGAGTGCTGCTGCCACGGATCGTTTTTGCCCCATCGGGTGCGCCGCGTCGAAGCTCAGGTACTTTCCGGTGTGCGTTGGCTTTCTGTAGACACTAGTCCTCAAGCCGCTTGAAGTCCTCTCTACGAGGACATCCAGGAAGGGAATTCGCCCATTGTTTTCCTCCTCAGCCGTGAACTGTATACTCGGCTTAAAGGAATTTAGGTGCTCGAGGAAATGTGCTGCGTGCCGGCGAGGGATAATGCAGAAGCAGTCGTCCAGGTATCTTAGAAATAGCTTTGGCCGCGTTCCGAATGAAGATAAGGCGGCAATTTCCAGATCCTCTAGAGCAATGTTCGCGCAAACGACGGAAACAGAGCCCCCATTGCTGTGCCGAATACTTGCTTGTAATACTGCTTGTTAAAGACGAAGTACGTATTCTCAAGGCAAAATTTTAGAAGGCGGCAAATGTCGTGAGATTCGAATGGCGTGCGTTCAGGCAAAGAAGAGTCAGCCTCGAGAAGTTTTCTGCAGCGCTCGACCGCGTACTCAATAGGCACACATGTAAACATTGACTTTACGTCAAAGGAGATCATGACTTCGTCATCGTCAATGCAAGTGCTTCTTGTTAGCTCAATAAAGTGAGCGCAGTCTTTGACGAATGAGGGCGTGAGTCCTGCAAGCGGCCGAAGAATACGGTGCAGGTAGCCGGACAGTTCATACAGCGGGGAGCGTGTGTAGTCCACAATCGGTCGTACCGGGACGTCCGGCTTGTGAATTTTCGACAGTCCGTAGAGCGCGGGAGCCGATCCATTGTGGCAGAGCAACCTGTAGTAGAGATTCTTTCTTTGGCGGGGGGGGGGGGGGGGGGGGGGGCAAACTTGAAAACTTCAGTAAGCAGCTTCTGGAGCTCCGATTCCACCTGCTTCGTTGGATCCTTAGCCAGTTTGGCATAGGTCAACGTGTCCTTGAGCAGCCCATTTATCCTGTTGATGTAGTCCACAAGGTCCAAAACCACAGTGGCATTTCCCATGTCCGCAGGGAGGATGACTATGTTCTCGTTTTCTTGTAACCGTTTCAACTCGCTTGTTTCTGCTGCCGGCAGGGTCATAGGATTTGTCCTTGCAACCTTCGAGACGACCCAAACAGCACGCGACCAAGCTTCGTCCCGTAGACTGGGCTCAACAAGTCGTACCGCCTGTTCCACGGCGCAAGACAGCTGGCCGACAATTGGTCGTGTGCCGATGTTGTACTTAAGGCCGCGGCTGAGCAGAGCATGCTCTACCGGGTGGAGCCTGTAAAAAGATAAGTTTCGAACACCTAGTGTGCCCGAACTATCGGCATTTCTTCGAAAAAGAAGGGAGAACTTCGAATCTTGGCACGCTGACATTTTTTCCCGTGTGGCAGCAGCAGTGCTGTTGGCGTGAAGTAGAACATCGCGAAACTCCACGGGCAGCTGGTTTTCGAGCCAACGTTGGGTGAAGATGTCATTCTCCAGGCGTTTGATTGTTGC